>NC_089752.1:100549719-100654719 GCF_040412425.1 Macrobrachium rosenbergii
ATATAAAAGCACGTCTTTATTATTATATTTTGTCATACTATCTTCATCGTCTCATCATCAAAATTATTACTGCCCAGTTTGCTTGTAGTCTCTCTCTCTCTCTCTCTCTCTCTCTCTCTCTCTCTCTCTCTCTCTCTCTCTCTCTCTCTCTCTCTCTCTCTCTCTCTCTCTCACATATTATTGTTATAATGATAATTTACCCTTACTTCTTTTTCTCTTTCATTCCCTCTTACACTACCACTACTATGTTTCATTGTGATAATAAGATTGCGCAGTAAACTACTATGGTAATGGTAGCTCGTAGATTATACAGTAAACTACTATGGTAATGGTAGATCGTAGATTATATAGTAAACTACTACAGTGATAGTGGCTCGTAGATTATATACAGTAAACTACTATGGTAATGGTAGCTCGTAAGATTATATAGTGACTACTGCAGTAATGGTAGCTCATAGATTATACAGTAAATTACTATTATATTAGTGACTATAATTTACTGTATAATTCTCTTTTACCCTAAATAGTGACCCACAAATTTATTATTTTGATGAATGTTTATCCTTGACTTCTTATTTTCCCACTTTGTATTATTGTGATGTCGTGTCACAATCCACTCTCCCTCACACACACGCACACACACACACACACACAATCCGTATATCATAATCATTACAGTAATATTTTACCCTTAACTTCTGTTTTCCTTTATTATTCTTTGGTAATGGTAGTTTACTGGACTATACGAGGCTTCTGTGTAATGAATAAAAGATCAAGATGTCCAAAACCTCTCAGGCTCTCCAGCTACAACTTTAAAATGGAATGTTATGTGATAAAAGTTTACCCTTCAATTCTCTTTTGTTATTTTATAACTCGCATACAAATCATGAATACAGCTCATTAATGTATGATTATCTTTCTATATCTCTCTACTTTTATACATAAATACATACATATACTGTAGATCTATCTATGTATATCTATCTCTCATCTGTCTGTCTGTGTCTCTCTCTCTCTCTCTCTCTCTCTCTCTCTCTCTCTTTATGTATATATATATATATATATATATATATATATATATATATATATATATATATATATATATATATATATATACTGTATATAAAACAAGCATCAATAATACAGACAGTATTCTTCCTTTCTCTTTTTCGCTCAAATACGCCGAGTAATGCAGTTTCTTTATGATGCTTTCTCTCCTCTCTCTCTCTCTCTCTCTCTCTCTCTCTCTCTCTCTCTCTCTCTCTCACATCATTTACCATAGTGACAATAATTTACCCTTCGATTCTCTCTTCTCTTTCATTCGCTCTTACACACCATGACTATGGTAACGGTTTTTTACTCGATTATACAGTAAACTATTATTACCAAAGTAATTATAGTTTACTGTATAACCCTCGCACTCTATCTCACACATACAGTGGATACAAGACACACGTAACTATTATGATAGTTTCTTACCTCCTTCTCCCATTTTCCTTCCCTAATAATAAATATCTTTCCTAAGGTAAAGTAACGTTATGTATAATTGTCTGTATCTTCTCTTTTTGTATCTGAATTATTAGTGATGGAAGTTAGCCTACACTTCATTTAAATTAATATATTCTGTTATTGATGCAGAAGGTTTATCTAATCTCCTCATCTTATACTTCCTCTACACACTACACGCATATCTCATTATTTCATTGATGTTTAACCTTTACTTTATTTATTCACTATTATTCGTTCTAATATTTTATGGTAATGGTAGTTTTCTTTATTATAAAGTAAACTGCCATTACAAAATAAAATCAGTTCACCATATAAAGTCTTCTCTCTCGCTTATATAAAACCAAGCGTCATTATTTCATCGCTCTGACACAATTAATAGAATAACGGTTAGTCATTGCATAATCATCTATGTCTTCTCCTTTTCTCTCAAACACTCAAACTAAATTGTAGAAAGTTCATATATATATATACATATATATATATATATATATATATATATATATATATATATATATATATATATATTATATATTATATATATATATATATGTATTGTATTATTATTAATAAGTGTATGATATTATATATATATATATATATATATATATATATATATATATATATATATATATATATATATATATATACATATATATATATATATATATATTATATATATATATATATATATATATATATATATATTATATATATATATATATATATTATATATATATATATATATATATATATACATATATATATATATATATATATATATATATATATATATATATATATATATATATACATACATAAGCATGTCGTGACTAGATTTTCACTTTTTCTCCTTTTCGATCTTATACCATCAATGTTAATGCCGTTGACATTACAATCTCTCTCTCTCTCTCTCTCTCTCTCTCTGTATTATTGTCGTGATGATAATTTACCCTTTATTTCTTTTTCTCTTACACATTTTGTTTTTAAACACCATTAATATGTTTAATATTGATTTATCGAGTCTCTGATAAACTTCTAATAATATTACAATTATAATTTACTGTATAATTCTATCTATCTCTTACATATACAGAGTGCACTCAAAAAATATTTTTGATGAATGTTTAGCACTGACCTTATATTCCACTTTTCCTCTTACACTGTTCTGATAGTAGAGTTTGAGCTCTCTCTCTCTCTCTCTCTCTCTCTCTCTCTCTCTCTCTCTCTCTCTCTCTCTCTCTCTCTCTCATATAAGCCATATATGTAAATCATTACAATAATATTTTAGCTCCTTAACCTCTACTTTCTTCATTGTTAGTTCCTTTTTATTATTACATGGTGATAGTTTACTGAATTATACAGTAAGCTATACATTACCAAAAATAATTGTACTTTAGTGAAAATCCTCTCACACTCTCCTGCTTTCGTATACAACCCAAACGAAATACCATGTGATAAAGTTTACCATTTTCTTCATTTCTATTTTTTTGTAAAAGACATCTATTGTACCGGATTTCTCTCTCCGTCCGCACTTTTTCTTTACGCCCTCAGATCTTAAAAACTACTGAGGCTAGAGGTCTACGAATTGCTATGTTGATCATCCATTAAACATACCAAATTGCAGCACTCAAACCTCGGTAGTTTTATTTTTATTAAGTTAAAGTTAGCCATAATCATTGCTCTGGCAACGATATAGGACAGGCAACCACGGACCGTAGTTGGTTTATGGACCGTGGCTCATACAGCATTATACAAGACCACTGAAAGATAGATCTATTTTCAGTGTGTGATTATACACTGTACAGAAAACTCGACTGTGCAGAGGTCTCTGCCTCCCTCTCTCTCATACACACACACACACACACACACACACACACACAAGCACACATCATTATTATTGTTATGATACTTTTTACTTTTTATTGCTCACATACACCATCACTGCAATTATATCACTTTCCTTTATGATGACACGCTCTCTCTCTCTCTCTCTCTCTCTCTCTCTCTCTCTCTCTCTCTCTCTCTCTCTCTCACACACACAAGATCACATTTTATACATATTTTTGCGATTATTTACCCATTAGCCTATCTTTTCTCTTTCATTCCCACTCTTACACATTACCATGTATTAATAGTGGTAGTTTGGATTATATACTACTATTATCAAAGCTGTTATATTTGCAATATAATCCTCTCTTTATCTCATACATAGATACAAGGCACAAGTCAATATTATGATAATAGTTGCCCTTTACCTCTTTTCCCATATTTTCCTAATAATTTAATCATTCCTATAATACCATTACAATACTATATAATTACCTCTCTCTTACATACATAAGAAATAAAAATATTATTAGTGATGAATGTTTATCTTCCCATTTTTCCTCTTCGCACCATTATGATAACGGAAGTTTGCATCTATCCTCTCTCTCTCTCTCTCTCTCCTTACAGACACACACACACACACACACACACACACACACACACACACACATATATCATTATTCCAATGAAATTTTCAATGGTTCAACACCAGGCATAAGAAGTGGGTGCTACTGTACCTTTCACCTTCTCCAGTCTCCTTAACAACATGCTTTGCAGCATGTTCAAGTGTTGCTGTTGGCAAAACTTCTTAGTTGGGCAGAAGTGCCCCTCGCATGTTTCCAACGAAGAAGAACAAAACTTGATTAAGAGTTTGGCAAGTATCCTGACTTGCCTTACAACACCTGGATAACCTGAACCTCTCAAAATGGAATAAATCTTAGCTCCATTAGTCCACCAGGTCAATGGGCATCTCAATGTTCATAGTGTCTGTAAAACGTTTGCTAACCTTGTGTTCCTTTATGTATCTGGCCACATATTCTTTCCACTAGCCATGTTCACCCACACTGAAAACAAACAAAATTTGGAATAGGGCTTCTATTGTAGTGACTACAAGAAGAATTGTAACTATTGGTTTCAACATTAAGCTTTTGCCCTTACCTTTGTCTCCCACTAACTTTAGGCGAGAGTGGTTTTTTTCTTTTCACTAAGTTGTGCTTTATGAGTGCCAGATCTACCATCTTATGGCTTCTACAACATCATGCTCCTTCAGAAGGTCCTTGTTAGAGGGTGACCAGTCTTTAATGATCTAACACCATGAAATCTCTAATACTCATAGGTTCTCTCTACAGCTGCACTGTCTAACCAACAGATATTAATGGAATAGGCAGCATTTTATATATCTAAATTCTTTTTCATATACTGATCTGGAGTTTTCTAAAGGATTTAGAATAGTTTCTGAAGTTCCTTAAAATTAGATAACACTTTGTCTGGTAAAGCAGAATAGACTTTACTGCATTATCTGTCCATGCCAATCCTAGAGTGTTGTTCAAGTGTCTTCAAACCACTCAAATATTCTCGTCATTTTCTCAAAGCAGATAATAAATGGATTTATGTCATCTCCTTCTCAGTAAGGTGGCATTTTTGGAGTCTTAATAGCTTTCTGAATCTGAAACATGCAAAGCATTAGTTAAATCAAGCGTTTTAGCTGCCATACCTATACTTCTTCAACATTCTCGCCTCTTTCTGAGACTGGGTTTGACTTCGGCCAACTCATGTTCATGTCTCCATGCTGCTTCCTCACTGGTTGCTTACTTCTTTAAACATCTTTACTAACATTTTTGTTTCTGGAACTCTCTTTCATCCTCTTGCCTTATCCTCCTCATCCTTCTTAATCCTCAGCTATTCGATTAACCTGTACCTTGATAAACTCATTCAGTTTTTCTCCAGTCAATCCCAACTCTTTACCCTCATTTTTCTAAAACGAACAGGTCTCTGGATCCACTTCCCAAAACAAGTTGTAATATACTGAATGGAAAAAAATCAGATAAGTGACCTGCCAATAACCTTACCTATTAAGAAATGTAAATAAAGATTAGATCATTTCAAGGCCACAGAAAGAGCACAAAACTGCAATCTTTAACACCAAAGTGTGTTGTCTCAGTCAGTTTGTACATATAGTGTACATCTGGGCCTTGGGCAACCTATCAAGTGAACTACACAACACAAATCGAATTAGAAATGGACACAAATGTTTTACTCTACACAAAACCCAAACAATAGTATCTCTAATTCAAGAAAATACACTACTGGTATCTCAGCATGAATGCACAAAGTCACAGTAATATTCGTTTTAAAACAAACGATATCATCAAACCCTTGATCCTACTCACTGCGCCAATATGTAAAAGAAATCCCTTACTGGATTGTTTCTAGCCTGATATGCTGCGATCTCAAGGTCTGAGTATGAAGACTAGAGCAAATGATACCTAATTATAACATGTATGAACATAAAGAAAGTAATATACAAGCTGATGACAATACTTAGTGATAATGTTGTAGTGCTACAGGTGCACTGTTGAATAGATAACTCCTTACAATTTCATATAGATAGATATTAAACAATACTAAAGTAATTATAAATCAAATAAATAACCGTTTACACATGCTTTACAAGACAAGTTTGCAATACCAAATTACCTGTGCACGTTCCACAATACGACTAATTTACACAACACACAATTATAAATGTGGCACCAAGTGAAATAAACGAGTAATTACTATGTATCCACTACGAATAGTTATTGACTACAATGAACAGTAACCTTCATTTTTATTATCAAAACAGTTTAACCAGGTCACTCAGCTGGCTATCAGCTCTCATAGAGCTGGCCTGAACGATTAGGATGAAATACCAGGTTTAAGGCCACGGGCCAGAACTGGGACTAAATGGAGTCATCTGTTTGGTGATGAATGAATAAAAAATGAAATTGAAAAGAAAAAGTAGTAGTATGGCTTAGTTTTTGCAGACCACTGAGCTGATTAACAGCTCTCCTAGGGCCAGCCGAAGGATTACACTTATTTGCGTGGCTAAGAACCGGGTGGTTGCCCAGCAGCAGGACCTGACTTATTGTGGAATCCGAACCACATTATGGCGAGAAATGAATTTCTATCACCAGAAATAAATTCCTCTAACTCTTCATCAGCCGGCGGCGGGAATCGAACTCCGGCCCATCGAATGACGGTCTGAAGCTCAACCAACTTGGCCAACAAAGGGCTCGTGAAAAGAAAAAAAAAAAAAATTGTACATGGCATAACACACACTGGAACACATGTATACATTAGATATATTTACTCATGTTTTCATATTGTACGATACTACTTCGTTTGTAATGATTTTTCCCCTCTTGATTTTTGCTAATATACTTTCGCGGCCAATCTTCATTCCCCCCAATATACAGTAACATACACGCCATCCCCGGCAGAGTTATGCCATGTGCAGATGTCGTAGAAACTAAGTGGGACCATATTGTAAGTCATTACTGACACAAGCCTGACCCTATAGTAATCCGGCCTAAGGTGACGATTTTTAGCAGCTGTTTCAAGTAGCACGCCCCCTTTGAAGTTCCTTCCATTGTCACTGATTGATTGATTATGAAATTTAGGTCTTGAAGACCAGCGCTGGAACCAATCAAGATTATTCAGCGCCATATTGAAGGTAATATATAAATAAATGATATCATTGATAATGAATAGGTGAATGATGACATACTAGTAAATTAAATGTTAAAAATGAACATAAAAAATTAAGAATGATACTAGGTAGAGCCAACAAGAAATAAGTATATATTAGACTTTTATATTCAAAAATAAATACTTAGTATAAGATAAATATGACTAAAATCTGTATTAAATATACTGAAGTCATATCTCATTAAAATAACCAGATTCTTTCAGATAACCCATAAGGTTTATCTACTTCAACAATTGTCATTTAAATTTAAATGATGTTTGATTAGTAAGTGTTTTTCAAGTGATTAGATTTAGGCCAGTGCACCAATATGTGCACAACGGATAGTGACCACCACAGTTAACAAATTGGGCCACTGGCTCTCTCTAAAATATAGCTATGAGTAAAATTAGGTATGGCTGTCTAGCCGAGCTCCAAAACCGATACTACTTTTAATGTTTCTGTACTTCCTGTTGTGGATAAAATGAAGCCCATTTCTGCTGTATATACAGATGTATTGTCTGATAACTGGACGCATATCAAATGTGGCACCTTATTAGTTAAATCCACATCTTGCAGCATCCTTTGCTCTACTATCAGTCCGTTGATTACCTTCTAGACCAGTACTTTGAATCCAACAAAACTTTACTGATTTGTGGTGAAAGAAACATAAAAAGCCATTCCCCTGAGCCTTTTGAATCAGGGATGGGTAGGGTTAAACTTCAGCATGGGGCTTCTAAAACACTCCTTGAGTCACTATATATTACTGTGGATTTGAATTTCCTATCACATGCAAAAAAAAAAAAAAAAAAAAAAAAAAAAAAAGTTTAGAGCATCAACTATGGCTGTTACTTCGGCACTGAATATGGATAGGGAGTCTGATAACTTTTATATGATTCCCTAACAGACCTGCATCTACTCCATCTTCGATTTTGATCCATCAGTATAGATTTTCCTGTCATTTATATGCCTCTCATCATGCTCCAAAAAACATTTCCACTTCTTCCGGACGATCTTTCTTCTTTGTCCCTTTAATGCAGACATCTATTTATGGAATAAACCATGGAGGAATAGCAGGATGTTTAACTTGTATGATCTACATTTTTATGCTTTCATCCTCCAGTTCACCCAGCTGTCTGATGTGAAATGTTATTGAAGATCTAGATCCAAAAAGACTTGAGTCACACTGTTCTAAGATCTCAAAAGGAGGATTCTCCTTTAGCTTTTCAACCACATGGTGTGTCTCAGACCACAGCTCATGCCTCCTTATAAGTCCAGTGGTAGCTGGTGATCTACAAAATCTTTCAATGGTGAAGTTCTAAAGCTCCAGTGCAGATCCTTTAGCCCCCTTATTATGCACAACATCCAATTCCTTAACTTTAGTCTTTGAAGCAGTCATAGTCTAATTTAGATAAACATACCATTATAAAGCCTTGCCAACGATTTCTTATCAACTTTTAATTAAAATTAGAGACTACTTTTAAAATATATAGTGATCTTTCACTTTCACTTTTAACTGGTCAATATAGTTATTCAAGTGAGCTTTTCATCGAGACCATTGCTCAAATTTACGTCGGTAGAATGAGTAAATAATTCTATTTATAGTAAGAGTGAATGGTTTCACCAGGTTCAATCTGCAGAACCGAACATGAGTTTCAGTTTGAATTTGGAAAATCAAAACCCTTGCTCATCAGCCCACTTGCTTACTTTATCGATGGCTCTTTGCATGAACCTGCTAGTAGATGCTGCATCACATGCTATGCAGTACAGAGCAAAATCATCTACAAATAAAGAGCCTTTTACTGGTGATACATCAATGGCTAATGAAGAGGTGACACTAAGGACACTACCTGAGGAACTCCTCTTCTTGTAAGAAGGTCATGATACATGATTTAACTCTTACATTTATATATCTTTCTGATAAAAACGAATTTATCTGATCATTTTTCCTTTAATGCCCATCTCATACAACTTTTATAATACCATAATGCCATGTGGTGTCCTTGTGTCTGCCAAATCAAAAGCTCCTATTGTTTAGCTCTGTTTAGCAAAACCTTTGAGAGCCTGAGCAGGGCTCTAAAGTAGACCTACTTTCCTAAAGCCAAGCTGGAATGTAAGCAATTTATTTGTTTCTAAGTGCCATACAAGTCTGGTGTTAGTCATCTTTTCCATCAGCTTAGAAACACAACTGGTGAGAGCTACTGGTCTGTAGCTGCTGGGTAAAGCACGATCCTTGTTTGGTTTCTTCATAGAATGATAATTTCCAGCTCTTAGGAATAATACCAGTTTCCCAGACTTCACTTATTATATCTAAAAGAAATTTCATTGACTTTTTTTGCGGAATGTCTCAGCATTTCATGAAGTATTTTATCTTCACCAGGGGCTGATGGTTTGATATTCTGCAATCTTTGAGTTCATGCAGTGTAAATTTTGCATTATATGGTTCAAAATTATTTTCACTTAAATCAAGAGAAATCTAGGCATTTCTAATGTCTTGGAATTCTACTGAACAGTTTTCACTACTTGATATTCTTGAGAAATGTTCTCTTAATTTTTCTGCGACCCTCTCTAGTTGGGTGATTAGGCCACCATTTATCTTAAGGGTGGGCACAGGTTCAGGGACAAACTGGCCATTTAGTTTTTTCATTTTCTTCCAAATCATTCTGGGTGGTGTTTTTGAGCTAATGCCAATAATGTAGTACATCCACGACTCTCTTTTTGCTTTTTTAAAATATTTACTTTGGCGCAGCACGTTGTAAATAACTTTGGCTTGGGCAGTTCCACTCTTATACTTTGTAGCATTTTCTAGCGATCTTTCTCATACTACTGCAGGTTTTGTTCCACCAAGGAACTGCTGGTCTAGAGGGTTTCCCTTTTGTTGTTGGAACAGAGGCAATTGCACTGTTGATGGTGGTGTCATTGAAGTAATTATATGCCTCTGAGATGGAGGGAAACGATTTTATATTCTTGTCCATGAGAATGCACTCACTAAATTTCTTCCAGTCTGCTTCATCTATCTTCTGTTTGGGAGGTGACTCAGAGGCTGAGTTCTTAAGTGTTTTTATATAGTTAGAAGTGAGTCTCTCCCATTTGAAGTCATTTACTAACCATTCATAATCAATGTGAACTAGATGAGAAAAAGCTCAGATCGATACCCCAATAAATATTGGAGTTGATGTTATGGTAAGTCATGGCTCCCATTGTATTGGTGGTGATATTATGATCATCCATGGTACCCTCCAACATCCACCACCCTTGGCATCTGTGTGTTCCCACCCCATATGGGGGTTGTGAGCATTAAAATCACCAAGGACGAAAGCAGTAGGAAGCTGATTGATCAGTAAATGAATGTATAAGAAGTGAAACCCAAATCAGGAGGAGAATGAATGGAGCAAACTGTAATTTGCTTGTCTAAATGAAACTTACTACAGCAGGAGATGAGTATTAACTGCTGGCAAGAGTGTTGCAGTGACTTATGTGCAACAATTGCTGCACCTCCCTTAGCTCTATCTCCAGTTGGTGGTGGAAAATTTATGTATGCAGTAATTTAACACAGGATTATATTATGCGCTTCAGAAGTTTAGTTTCCTGGAGACACACAATACCCAGGCTATGGTCATGGAGCAGTACCTTCAGCTCTTCATTTCGAACCCCTAAGACTTCTGCAGTTCCATTGTAGTATTGAAGTAAAAACTATTTTTGGGAAACTTGGTGGAAGGCCCTTTGGATAGACCTTCCTGGCTTGCTCTTTGTTGCAGTGTGCCCAAAGATGATTTGGAAAGGTTTGGTCTTGACAGGGCAGGGTTCTTGCATCGAGCTTAGTACTTCGTATGTATTACTAAGTGATGCATGTTGGTGGAGGAGAGGATGAGGGGAATGTCTCACCTCTTTTAGTGCTTTGCTCCTCAAATCTCCATTAAAATCACACACAGACTCTGCCTCAGACAATTCAGGTGGTTGGATTAAGTGCCCAGTTGTCACTCGCCAGGCTGCCTCAACAGGCCCCAGCACCTGACCCAGACAGCTGGGCCACTACCACTGGGGTTGATGCCCTGCTACATTAGAGGTGCCACTGCACCCCCTGGTAGTGATGGGGTTATGGCTTAGAACTTGAGCATAGCTCCTGGGTTGTTGTCCCTAATTGTCTTTTGCAAAATATGCTTATATGCTCTGCATTGGCTTTATATAGTGCAGACAGTTCAAATGTCATTCACAATTTTTATTGGTTATGCTCCAGTTGACAAAGAACACATTTGCTTTTCTGGCCATTCATCATGATGGACACCAGGGTGATTTATAAAAATTAGCATTTTACAGTTTTTTTGATGGGTGGCCGAACTTAAAGCAGTAGCAGCGTGTGGTCTTTGCTGGAAAGAGCATTTTCGTACCCTTTCATTTTCAAATATGACACAGAAAGTTGCCACTCTGAAAGAAGTTAAGTGATGTTATTGGCAACTGGCTGCCTTTTTCACTCTCCAAACTCAAGTGGGACTCATTTAGAATTTCTTCTTCTGTGTATGTAAGGTCTTTATCAAATAGTACTCCTCTCCCATAACTAAAGCTTAAGTTAGGCAGTCTTCGTAATCATTCATCATATTTTATGTCCAACAGGTCAGCATATATGCTTGAGTTTGTGGCTTTGGCATGAATATGAACGGTGTTCTTCCCAAACGATATCCTGCTCTTTATTACTTCCCACCTTTTTCTGAAGAAGCCTGCAAAGTTGCAGTAATAATTTTCCTTCTTGCCTGAAGCCTGCCTACATAGGATATTTAGGAGTCCTTATACTGCATTCTGCTACTCTCTGGTTTATCCTCAGCCCATTACACTGGCACATAAACGTCCATGTCTTTAGAGACTTTGTCTATTAAAAGGCTCCTCGTACTGTAGCTTGACTATTCTCATACTACTAGTCTTTACAACCTCATCATGGCTACTAAAAAGGTAACCCACACTTCCCATTTAGATTCAATATCAATAAAGTTCATCTGATTTCTACAACAGTTTCCAAATGATTTCAGAGCTGTCGAGATCATTTTATAATCTGGCACAGACTGGTAAGTCTTCAATGTAGACATTCTCAAATTTTTCACACAACCTGGCTGTGTTGAGGATTTAATTTTGGACAGAAGATTTCTTAGAAGTCTGTGTCTTTGCTGACGTGGCATCAGTGGTATAGCTGAGAATAGGGTGGGGAAATCAGGAGGATCAGGATATTTGTTATTTCTGCTTTTGTCAATTTGTGTTTGGAGAAGTCATCAAAATTTGAAATTTTAATCTACGAGGTGGGTGCAGGGTCATCATCTGTGCCAGAACAGCACCATCAGAGGGTCAGAAATTTTCAGATCCTTATAAGCTAGACAAGGATTTGAGAAGTAAAAAATAATAATAAACTTGGAAACCTTAAAAGATATATCAGCCTTTCATAGGGTTTATTCTTCACCATTAGCACAAGTGAGAACTGACTTCGCAAATATCCGCGTTCACTACCCTACCCCACAGGGACTGGCACATGATTATAGTGGCCCAAGTGTAAGCCAAACCCACTTGCTAGGACCGAAGATATTACAAGAATACTATCATCCCCACTCTAATTGTCTTATGGGCAGAATTGGATTTAGAATGCTGAGGATTGTATCCCCAGAACCAGAGCCCCTGGAATCCATGGTCCACCATAAGAATAGATCCTTACAGTCTCTCTCAGGTCCAGAATTTCTAAATTCAAAGATTATACATGACATTAACAGTCTCGGGAAATTTATTATTACTTGAAAACAAAACAAAATTGGATTAAATCTGAATTAATCATCAGTCAAAATTAAATCAGAAATTAATTTATTAATTAATCAAAAAATTATTCAAAAAAATTTAAATTGTTAAGTAAAAAAATTTCAATTCCAAGTGCTAAACAAAATAAAGCAAATAAATCAATCATGTAAAAATGTGGATACAAAGACACAGAAATATACTCTACAAAAAAATTAAATATAAAAATAAAAAAGCAAAAATTAAGGCAGTAGCAAACACACCATATATGTATAAAAGAAAAATTCTTTTCAAAAGATAAAGCATAAAACATATAACACGAAAAATATTAAAAAAGTGAAAAGGTATCTTTACATATAATCACTGTAAATATTATTTTTAGTGCACTAAAAACCAAACAATTATGTTACAATACCTTGGTACCAAATTGCTTCATGTTTTTAATCAGGCGTCACATTACACACATATGGCAAAATATACTGTTCAGATAACTCAGACACGTTTACTAAGGAATTAAACAGTTAAAGGATATGAGCGACCATCGTCTACCAAAATATCATTTACGTTAAAACAGGACATTAAAATCCCGAGAGCGAAAGCGAGAGAGAGAGAGGGAACATCCCCTTTCGATGCGGTTCTTGGTCTCAGAGTGACCCTTGTAAGAATTGTATGGGTGTCCAAACTCAGACAGGTGGGTCGAATGTGTGAACAGGTTCTAGACAAGATCTCTATTTTAAAAAACTCTTTAAAACGATAATTAGAGAAAAGTGGAATTACAGTTAAAATAATACTTATTATTACATAGTTTCAGAACAAGAGAATCTCAAGTTATTATAATGAGAATGGAAAACATTGTTTCATATAAAATTCCTGAATGACGTTAGGCAACTTCCGTGAATGGAATTTCCACCCAACAGTGTTTTGATGATCACAACCACTCTCTGTCCAGAACAATCAGCCTCTGTCCTCTCTCCTACACGCCTCCGTCCCTTCTTACAAACCATACAGAGTGCAACAATTTTACCTTACGCTAACTCTCTATGGCATATGGGCATCTGAACACAAGATTATACAGTATACAACAATACACACATACACACGGGGAGATTACTGCATTATGAAAACCACAGCATAAGAATATATATATTATATATATATATATATATATATATATATATATATATATATATATATATATATATATATATATATATACATACTGTATATACTGTATATACTGTATATACTGTATATATATATACAGTCAACTCTTGTTAAACGGACTAATAGGGGCAATAGTGTCCATCTTAGCTGATATCTATATACTTACCTATAAATGCCTATAAATATACTGTATTTCATTATTTATATGAAGAGTATGGATAATGAACCAATATAGAAACGTTCGAATTAAAGCTCATGGTAAAAGATGAAAAATGAAGAATGAACATGATAAAAATGATAGAATTCAGCTGCACATGTAGATGCCTAGGCCGAGACATGAAATCATAATTGCTAAAGTAAAATGAAGTGAGTCTCCAAACGAGTAGAGTCCTCATTATCACTTAATACCGCTAATATATATATGGAATATTTTAAGACCAATCAAGTTCCTAATATTAATGCCCCCAACTTAAAATTGAAAGGTTGGTGGAGATATGTGGATGATATTTTTGCCATTCTGCCGGGTGATGAAAGTGAAATAGAAACTTTTCTAGATGAAGTCAATAGTTTTGATAATAACATCCAGTTCACTCTAGAGAAAAGTAACAATAATAAACTGCCTTTCTAGGCATCTCGATAGAAAGGAAAGAAATAGGATATGAATTCAGCACATATAGAAAGCCTACACACACCAACTCATATATTCATTTCTTCTCTTTTCATAGTCATGATATAAAAATGGGTGTTCTAGCAGGTTTTATTTCTTAGGGGCAATGAGAACGTGACCCCTTGTAAGGTAGATAAAGAAATAAATTACATTGATAAAAAGCATTGATACATTAGCATACCCGAATGGTTCAGAAAAAAGGGCACTCAACAAAGCTAGGAGGATTTTTTTACAGGGAAATGCAGAGTACATGGAATACAGAAAACAAGAAAATAGTTTCCCTCCTATATGCCTAAAATGAAACAAATTACATAAAAAATGAAAGAAGTTAAATATAAATTTGTGTATACCTTTGACAACACCGTAAAAACAAAGTATGTAAAAATAAATTGGAAGGAGAAGACAGTAATGCAGATGATATAGGGGGAGTATACATAATTAATTGCAACATTTGTGGGGACAAATGTGGGCAAAAACAGGTAGGGAATAAGGACTAGAATCCAAGAACACAGAGGGCAGTACAGCTCAACTCACAGGGAGTGCTATAACTAGGCATCGAGGAAAAGGACCATAGGATGGATTTTAAAAACAGTAGGCTTATATTCAGAAGCAATAACATCAGTCATCAGAGAGATTAAAGTGATAGAAGGGAAACAAAAGGATTTACCTCAGAAGATCCCATAAGCCGAGCTTTAATATTAAAAGAAGCTAAGATCGACCCTTCTGACCTGGAAGTTAGGTCTCATGCCCAACAGACTGATGGTGATCACTCACTTACCACAAAGGTTAATGCCACTGACCATCAGATCAGGATATCAGACCGACAGGAGGAGATTAACAACTCTCAAGAGAATGGAAACCAGGACAGCCATCATATAAATGACAGCACAGGGAGAAGAAGTTCCAGAAGATTGCTGGGCCTTGAACCAGCCTGACTACCTTCACATCTCTTGAAAAAGGGTCACAGTTAGGACCTGAAAGCACTTTCAAGATTCAAGTAATATTATAATATTTACAAGTAAACAAGTTATACACAGGAATCTTGTGGGTTTCTCTTTCCATCTTCAGAAGAAAACTGAAAGAAGTTTTTGTATGATTATTATTGTTAATAATAATAATAATATTCATTATTAGCATTATTATTATTATTATTATTATTAATCCACCAGATGAAGCACTTAATGGTTCTTGGATATGTCAGAAATATATATTTTTGTACGTCAAATACCTCTAAAATTAGTAATAAAAAAATTTTTCCCATGGGAGCTCACAGTAACCCCCGACCCCCAGCTGCAGGCCTTGCTGCACTCGCTTGTTCATCTTCAAAGGTCCCCTCCCCAACATTACTAAAAAAAAATATTCACTGGTTAGTGTATTTTGGTGTTATTTTCAGACTAAATACATTTTTATGATAAAAAAATGATTTACTAATTTTCAAATAATAATAATAAAGGGATTTTGACAAAGGAAAAATCTATTTCTGGAGAGGGGACCATGTCACCTGGTGAAAAGTCCATTTAGCACTTATTTCTAGGTAATTCCGTTTGCTAGATACCAGAGAAAACTAAATGAAATGCTGGAGTTACTACCCCCAGAGCGAGCTCCATTAGATGGAGTCGTGTATGGAAAAGGGTGAACTATAAAACACAGAACCTTATCCTATAGAGATCCCAAAGTCAAAAGTCCCACAGAGAGGTGTCATTACAAACCCATGCACCACTCGCGGACAGTACACAAATCACCGCTTAGCCGCATTCCATTTCAGCAAGCACCCTCACGGTCACACGTATTTTCCGTTGTGCTTTTATCTTGTGCTTTTTGCATCATTATGGCATCCTCACAAAGTCTTTCTTCATCTCAGTTGAGTACCAGTGTTTCGTTTTTTTATTTGAGGCGATTGAGGCTCCTTATTTCCCTTTAGTTTAGTAATTATGGGATTTATAACGCCTGCCTCGATCTCCTCTCGCGGCCTCATGTGACCTCCATGCGTGGTTCGTGAACTTGGGTCGCCTTTGTTTTTCGATCTTTCTCACTGGTCCTCTTCATGTTTAGGGTATTTTTCCTTTTAATGAAGTCTAATTAGTGATTTTGATTGATTGACTTTGTATCCCTTTTGCTTCGAGTGAAGGCTGGTGTTTAGGCTTGGCTACCCCTCGGGCCTATTCGCTCTTATCAGTTCCCTTAACATGCCTTATTTTTGCCCTTCACTTCTCTTAGCTTCTGGGAATTTTATTTACGTTGGTACGGTTAAGATTTTTTGTTTAATCTTTGCCCTTGTGTTCGGATGCATTTGATATTTGTTGATTATTATGGATATTTCTTTTGTTAGAGCGCGCCATTTCCCTTCGTCCACATCGGGTTGCATGGTCCTCCTCTTATTTTTGTTTTGTTGATTATTTTATCCATTTATCATGGGTTGGTTGTTAGCTTTAGTATTACCTTTTTTGGGCGTTAGGCTTATTGCCCCCTTTTTCCATGAAAAGGGGGTCGATCATTCGCTTCGTTCACATGCCCTTCATAGTGTTTTTTGTGTACGTTTTTTCCAATGCGCGCTCTCCTTAAGTTTTGACTAGGGTCTTTTCATCTTATGTTTTCCCTTCCCCTGTTTCAAGCTCGCGTGAGGCTAATAAGCCTCTTGTTTAAGCTGAAATAGCGAGGATCTCATGTAACTTCCCTCTCCTGTTTCGGCTTTTCGCTTAGGCTAATAAGCCTCTTGGTTAAGCTGGGATAGCGAGGGACATCACGTAGCCTACCCTAGTTTGGTCATTTCTTAAGGTTAGTTTCCAGTTATTGGTTATGTCGACACACCCTTTCCCCTTCCCCCTCCCGAGTGCTCTCTCTCCCCTTGATTCGTTTTCAGTCTTGTTAACTTATCAAGGCTTGGGAGCATTCCTTTCCTTTTAGCCTATAGCCTGTGTCCCCTTCCTCTGCATTGTTTAATAATAACGATAATAATACTTTAAGATTAAATAATACTTCACTCAGAGAGAGAAACTGGTTTTCTCCCTTCCATTCAGGATGGACCCGGACCTCATTAAAAGCGAGGTATATGCTCAGAATTGATACCATTGAAACATTAAAATTATATTAAAGCACTATTGAAATTATATTAAAATGATATATAAGTGTTTCAGGATGATAGTACAGTGAACCCCCATATATCGCGGGGATGCATCCCACACCCCCTGTGAATAGGTCAAATCATGAATGCTTAAAACCCTCTAAAACACTTAGAACTGCCCATTTTGATATCTAAACCAAGAAAAACCTTGTAAAAATGCTTATACCTGACTATTTTAATAGTTTTATCACAAAAAGTGCATTTATTCATGAAAATTATATGAAAATACAGTAATTAGTGAATATTTCTCTGTGAAAAATACCGCGAATGGGCGAATTTTCCGCGAATGATGTCTAGATATGTTCCACAGAGAAACCCGCGAATGCATGAGTCCGTGAATCATGAGAACGCTAATACGGGGGGTTTACTGTATAAGCATTTTTAGAGGGTACATCTTTATGATAAAATAATGATTTACAGTACTAATTTTCAAATATTAAGTTTAATAAGATTAAATAATAATATTAAATAATAAAAATAATAATTCTCTCTCTCTCTCTCTCTCTCTCTCTCTCTCTCTCTCTCTCTCTCTCTCTCTCTCTCTCTCTCTCTCTCTCTCTCTCTCATTTAGATGAGAGAATTTTTCCAACATGTAATATGTACGTATGTTTCTTTTGTGTGATAAATAAATGATTTACCTAATAAGTATTGATTTTCAAATATTGATAAGATTAATAAGGTTAAATATAATAATAATAGTAATAATATAATATAATATAATATATAATATAATATTTTCATGCATTTTGTGTAGTGAATTATTCAACATTTTAAACAAACAAATAGCAATTCCCAATCTTTTTATGCTCGACTGAAGGAAGGAAGGGGAGGGTAAATGTCAGTTTACTCGACAGTTTGACATATTGGCCGGAGGGGAAGAAATGTTGCCCTCAGAAGCTCATGGATTTCAATCTTTTGATATCGTAAGGAGTTATTCTCCTCTCTCTCTCTCTCTCTCTCTCTCTCTCTCTCTCTCTCTCTCTCTCTCTCTCTCTCCAAAAGGGTAGAATGTAAGAAATGGGTAGATAAATGATATTTAGTTCAAAAAATCTCTCTCTCTCTCTCTCTCTCTCTCTCTCTCTCTCTCTCTCTCTCTCTCTCTCTCTCTCTCTCTCAAGAAAAGATACTGTTTATGTGTGTGTGTGTTTCATTGTGTTTTAAAAATGTATAGTAAAGGTAATACATCTTTGGAAGACAAAAACAAACAAATTATTTTGTTGTCAGAGAGATTAAAAAAATAAACTCTCTCTCTCTCTCTCTCTCTCTCTCTCTCTCTCTCTCTCTCTCTCTCTCTCTCTCTCAGAGATCTCTCTCTCTCTCTCTCTCTCTCTCTCTTTGCCTCAGCCAGCCTTGTTGAATTGAAGTCTAGTGGTAAACTCTCTTTCTCTCTATTTTGGCTGGAAGGATTAGAAGTATGTGTGTATATTTTTTAAAGGGTACTAATGTTTAAGATGACTTTGAAGTGGTATTAATAATATAATTTTAAAGATTAATACAGTAATAGGATAATAATTTAAGGTATATTTGATGTAGGATGATACTTTAATATACATTTGGCATTTGAACTTTTCAGATAGGCAGTTATAAGCTTTTTAGAGGGTTCTAAGTATTCAATTAATTTTAACTATTTATGGGGCCTGGAACGCATCCCCTCTACGAATATGGGGTTTTACTGTATATATATATGATGTAATTAATAATGAAGTTGTATAACAGGGTAGTATTTACTGTAATCCTCATAATGCAGGTGGTTCATAGTTACCACGTGAGGTTAATTAAACACTTCATAAATGCTAAAGGTCAAGCAAGTTATATTTTGGTTTGAAAATCCTGTACATTACTTTTATAAAAAAAATTGTCCTTACAAATATATAAACATTTTGTTAACAGTACTCAGTGTCAACACATTTTATTTCATCATAAAACATGGAAAACTTATAGCAACCTTAAAATTCAGTCTTGGCATTCTGAGGTCTTGGCAGTGTACCATTTCCAAGTTGCAACAACCACTGAGCAAACACGATTTCCTCTGGTCGAGCTCTCTTGATGTTTACCATTAGCAGTAGCCTTTGAAAGTGCAGGAATACATGGCTACTTTGATGCACTTCCTCATGTTTTGCATTTTGGTTCCTTGCTGTATGATGGACAAGACCTGCCTGAAGTCACCGCCAAGCACTGTTACTTTTTCACCGAGTGGGGGTGATTAGCTTCATCAGGTCATGCAAAACATGATCAATAATGTCCAACATGTCAGATGATGCCATAGGCACTTCAATCCCAAATAGTGACATGGGTTTTAATAAACGCCTTTCCTTTTTGGGACAAATGGCAGGAGGAATCAGGACGGATGTCAAGTGGGAGCTTGAATGCACTGTGACATGTCTCTGGAGAAGTCCAGAATCTGTCTTAAAAATCATTCTACCCAGAATTCTTCCACCTCTTGGAGAACCTCTTGTTGGATTAAAACATATTCTTAAATTCTTAAAGACTCCAGGATCCTGCGAAGCCATCTTCAGCTCCTGAAGCATTTCTGGAGAAACACCCATTGGATTATAACATCTTAAATTCTTAAAGACTCCAGGATCCTGTGAAGCCATATTCAGCTCCTGAATAGATTCCTGTTGGATCTGCTTCCTTCCAGAACATGGGTTTCCCCTGAAGAAATCTTAGAAGCCTTTCATCTCTAGGAAGGACCAGAAGCCTTTGGAATTCCCAGAACCCTTTTGAATTCATCACCAAGAATGTGGGCTTCCCCCGTTCGTGCACAATACCAAAGAACAGAGTTTTTTGGAGGAGAAATCGGAGGTTACCATTCATTGGGAACAATTAATTAATTGTATGCATATCAATTCTAGCCTTGACCTAGGGTAATAAAAATTTACAAGATTATTATCTTCTTAGCTGGAGCTGGTACTTGAGGCCAAAGACTGATGGATCTTCATGTTGAAGTTAAGTTTTGCAATGAAAATGTTGATTCCTATGGTTTCTTTTAATGCTTTTTAGTGTTTTACAATAGCTGGATACATTGTTAAAGCAAACATCTTACTCCAAATTGGGTTCCTTCCATACTTGTTCCCTTCTAGAACTGGTTCTTAATTATAGTTTGTTCTGTCCGGAACACCTCTAAAACTGGCTCCCTGTAATTCAAGTTTGTTTAGGACAGCATTCCTGTACTAAAACAGCATGCGCCCTAAGCCTAATACACTGCGTACTCTTGCCTGACTAACCTGTTACACAGCAGTTAGCTGGGCTTTACATTCATAACATAAGTGCCATTTAACTAAGAGTTGACATTTTCATAAAAACTTATGGAAGAATATTGCACATCTTAGCCTACATATGGTGGTATGATTGCAACCACATGCATGGGTAACAAGGTGCAACTTAGACAAATATTATTATAACATTTCTAGGTTATTTGCTGTTACATCAAGGTAAATACAAAAGCACACCTTTAAGTGGTATGGTAACATATACAGTACATTATTAACCATGACAGTTACATATCTTTGCCAAGAGAGAAATATTGCATATCAAATGCAAAACAAAAGGAGCTACATTCCTTTTCCCTCTCGCTGTGACACAGGTCTAGAAGTGTCTGATTTATGTTTATGCAACCACACATTTACATGCATATACTTTGAGTTGCTAACTTCACGTCTTGATAAAATGTAACAATTAATTTTTCCAGGACACCAATATGAAGGACATTGCCATTTATTTTAATGAGGGATTTCCATCATTACACTTGTAATGATTAAAATCCCAGACATATTTTGTTTCAAGTTTATGGGAATTTTGTTTGGTAGTTTTCCCATGACTTCAAATCATATACTTTGGTATTATTACAACAGTTTTTTTTTTTTTGAAGAGTTATCTGTTTTGAATACATTAGGTAATTTAGTAGTTGTATTTCAGTTGTAATGTTTAACAAATTTTACAGGCTGTAGCAAAACATGGACTTTCCAAGAGGTGGTTACTAAGTTTGATTGAAAGTCGGGAAGATCATCTGGAAAATAAACAGTTTACTACTTTGCAAGATGTAGAGGACTACAGTGAAAAGTCAAATTCTGTATTGTACTACCTTATATTACAAATTTTAGGTATGTATTTTATGATGAAGTGTTATGTGATGTACTTTGGTTTTTTTTATAGAATTTAGTACTATGGGAGTAATATTCTTGTAATTTTGAAAAATGTCCTTTCCCCTGAAGTGACTAACAGTAACAATATATTCATTGCTTTTTATCCCTTGATGTGAAAGAGAACACAGGAAATATATTGGAAGTTTTTGGAGATTAAAGGTATATTTTTAAGTTTCTTGGCTAACCTTAGTCAAATAATTTTGTGGTTTAAGTTGCTAGACTGGAAGCCCACTACTGTTAAGTTGCTAGACTGGAAGCCCACTACTGTTGATTGTCGCATCAGGAAGCAGCTTCTTAAATCCAGCGTGATAACTCATATTTATATTGTTGCTCTAACTAATTAAAGAGGTCTTTTCTTATCTTTTTCTAACTCCATTTTGCCCGGCTTCACAAGATTAAACTTTTGTTGATTAATCAGCATGGACTTGAAAGTTATTGTTTTTTTTTTTTTTTTTTTTTTTTTTGCCCAAGAACAGGGGTTTTAGATAGCATCCTTCATTCATTGAAGTTGATTTTATATTGAGAAGCAGTGTGTAAACAAAGTTTATGTAATAATTACCAGTAATGATGCTCAGGGGTTTCAAAAGCCTGCAGGAAACAGTTATTTTTTCTTTATGAACCCATTACTATACAGTAGCCCACAAATGTTTGTTTGTTTTCTATTCTGATGATATGCAGCAAACTGTGTTACATTATTAATCACTTTTTAACACTACATATCTGTCATTTTATAATCATAATTCTCAGTGTGATGTTTTTACTAATAGATAACCTCTTAAATGGAAGGTCTCAGATAAGTTTGGTGCCCCTGTTTCTCAGTTAACCCAGTGAATATAGCAATAGAACTTCTGAAAAGTTGTGCTTGCCTTACAATAGAAATAAACATTTGAATGAAAAATGTTTTAGAGAAAAATATAATTATTTTTTCAAGTCCCAATTAACATTATTTTGCAAGTACATTTTAAGTGATCATTATTTAAATATGTTCAGGGAAAAACTTATGTAAATTCCCAATACTTTTTCAATATGTGCAGCTCCATTAAGGTTATTTCCAAGCCATCAACCACCTTTTGAGACCTGCATTTGTATGCATTATTCATTGTCAATGAATCACATCACAGTAACAGTTTTAGGCCTTTTCCAGTGAGTCACTGGTCTCATATGTGAGGCTGATGTAGGTGGGAATGCTCCCTTACATTGCCAGTGTGCTCCAGTTGAAGATTATGAAGATTTTCTTAGACTGAGATTTGATTCTCACATTTTTAGTATAACACATAGAGTGTATCCTATCAGCAACAGTCTTATAAAATTAAACAAAATAAATAGAATTTGTTGTGGTAACTTACATGTAGAGCATCTGGTTGTAAAATTCAATGTAACATTATTTTTGTTATTAATTTTCCATAATTTATCATTTTTACTTTTTTACATATTTTTACACTTTTCTATTAATATTCTTTATGTTATTTTTAATATATTAATTTCTATTTATACTCTTTTACTGTTTAAGGAGCATGTGATTTTGAAAAGGTTCATCTCAGGTAAAATATTGCAGCTCTGGTGATAGGTTACTCCAGGTGGGGTTAAGATGATTTTGCCGGTTTAGTTGAATGAGTGGTTCACTGTTTCTAGTTTAGAGGTGTTGCAGTGCATTGAAAGAAGTATAACTCAGTAAGGTGGTCTTGGAATGGTAGTAGATGGACAAAGCCAAGTTTGGTTAATAAAGTATAATCGAGGCAGACCGGTTGTGGGAGTGTTTGTGTACAGAAATTTCAAATGAAATTCAAAATGAACTTCTATTGTCATAATTCCTGATTAAGCAAAGAAAACAGAGTAGATGAGAAGGTGGATTTGGCTAAGAAAATGTAATAGGCAATAATTGGTCTATATAAAATTAGAGTTTGAGGGGATATACAGTAATTATGAGGGGATGCATACTGCATCCCCCCAATAGCTAAAATCCTTGAAATCCCTCTCAAAACACTTAGAACTGCCTATTTTGATAGTTTAAAACATAAAAATGCTTATACCTGAGTATTTTAATAGTTTTACAGTAAACCCCTGTATTCACGGGGGATGCATACCGCACCCCCCTCAAATAGCTAAAATCCGCGAATACTTAAAACCCCCTCTAAAAACACTTAGAACTGCCTGTTTTGATAGTTTAAACATAAAAAACCCTCTAAAAATGCTTATACCTGAGTATTTTAATAGTTTTATCACAAAAAGTTCATTTAGTCATGAAAATTATATGAAAATACAGTAATTAGTGAATATTTCTATGTGAAAAAAAAACGCGAATGGGCAAATTTTCCGTGAGTAATGCGTAGATAAGTTCCACAGAGAAATCCGTGGATAGTGAGACTGCGAATACGGGGGGATTTACTGTACAGTAATCCCTCAGTTATCCGAATCGCCATTGTCCAGAACTCAACATTAACCAACACACCTGGACCAGGGACCAAGGCCCTAAAGATATATGATATACCGTATATAAATTTCAGAAGATATGAAAAAACTCATTCTCTGATGGTTGTTTTGGAAGGTGGGTGGAGCTGGGGAGCAGTTTCCCAAGCTGGGAGGGGTGGAATTATTAGTGCACCAGCTGTGGGTGCACAAAGGTATGCCATAAACTGGCTGCGAGTAATACAGAACATGAGAGAAGTGAAGAGGATGGGAGTGCAGACATGAATTGTTACTTTAAATCAATCTACTGTAGGGTGTCATTTTACTCATTTAACAATTAACAGCGTTTATTTAACAAATAATAACAATAGCTCACAAATTAGTTATAACCATGGGCACACATGGTTAAACAATAAAGAAGAATATATAATTATTTGACAGTGCTGTAAGAGGTGAAATTCCTTTGTCCTATCGCACATGGAGGGTCCAGGCAATGAATGAAAATGCGAGTTGAGGTTTGTCCTACATCACATACAAAAAAGGCATCCTCTGAAAGAGAAAAGTGTTGAATTAACTGTAGGACTAGCTTGAATTAGGGCCCTAACTACATACTATTGAGCTATCCTAACTCACTGCAGTATCACACCCCAATGCTTAAAGATTGCTCTGACTACTCCGGCAGGCACAGGACAGCACACCCAATTAAAAAGCGCTTTACTATCACTTTTCCTAATCTACAAATTAACTAAGCATGCAAACAGTGGGTGGCTTTGGCGCAGAAAAGTTGTGTGGGATCCAAGGTGGGACATATAGTGACAAAGAGAGAGCAAAATACATGTGGGAGACCATGGGGGAATTTGTAAAGGTTTCTTGATAAAAGTAAAGAAAATAGTGTATAGTCAAAGGAAAATGGGCCGCCAAATTCCCATGTTAGATTTAGACTTACCTTGGGTATCCAAAATGATCACTCCTCTATGAGTTGGGGTCTCAGAATTGGTGTCCATGTGGCACAAAAGGCAAAGGGCGGCCTCTATTAAGCAGAGCAGGAATGTATGTCCACTTGAGACCGCATCTAACAGCAGAATATAAATCTCTTGACCCATGTTTCTCTAAGCTGGCCCAGGGTCACCCGAGGCCAACTTCACAAGATGGCAGCGGGTTGTGTGCTTCACTCCCATAAGGCTAAAAAGTAGAGAGATATCAGTAGCAGAGAGAATGGATAAAAGGAGGGTTACTGAGAGATATATGCTGGGTTGGACGCCATTGCACTCCACTTGCACTGGTCGGCCATCTTACATAGATTCAATCACCAGGTTAAACTTAGTGGCCTGTAAGAAGGTGCAGTGTTGAATGGGTGAAGAGGGCTAGGTAAATGTCTGACTTACTAGAGATTGTTTTGTTTTGTGTTGTTATACTCATGATTTTTTAATTTATGTTGTACACCATTCTCACTTACATTTTTACTGTATTTTCTCACTTTTTTAATTTTTACAACTCAAAAGGTAAATGCAATCATGTTCTGAGGATACATATGTATGCACACTCATCGCTGGCATCAGTGAACTTGCTAGAGATTGTTTTCTTTCATGTTGTTAAGCGTGTGATTTTCCACATTTTATTAAAGAATAAGTACAGTACAGTACAATAAACCCCCCATATTTGCGGGGATGCGTACCACACCCCCGGTGAATAGCTAAAACCCTCGAATGCTTAGAACCCTTCTAAAAACACTTAGAACTGCCTATTTTGATAGTTCAAACACACACAAAAAAACTAAAAATGCTTATACAGGTATTATCCTACTTACGATGGGGTTAGGTTCCAAAAAAACCCATTGTTTCTTGGAAAAAACCCATCCTTTTTTGGAAAAAACATATCTCAAGTATAGCCTAGCCTACGCTAGGGTATTCGGTACCATGTATACATACATAGTAGCCTACCCTACACTATAAAGTATACTCTATACATACACAGTATAGTAATTATTAATATCAGCTAATTCTGGTGGTTCATGCAGAGTGACTTATGATAATTCAATACAAAGAGAAATTGAATAACAAACAAGAATTAGCGTAGCCTACACTATGGTACAGTATATCGTATACATATATGGTAGCCTAGCCTACATTATACTGTACTCTATATTCACATCTCGCATTATACAAACATCAACGTAACGAATATGCATCTTTTCCATGGATCTTTTAAAATGTTATGCTTTAATTCACTATATCCAATGATATTGTATATATCCTTATATATATATATATATATATATATATATATATATATATATATATATATATATATATATATATATATATATATATATATATATATATATATATATATATATTATATATATATATATATATAGTATATATATATATATATATATATATATATATATATATATATATATATATATATATATATATATATATATATATATATATATATATATATATATATATATATATATATATATATATATATATATATATATATACATACATACATATACATACATACATACATACATATATATTTGTTACATGTGGGTGCTTGGCTGATGAGTTATTAGTTAAGTAACGCAATTTATGAGGCCCTGAGTGCCAAGGACACAAGTAACCTGTCATTTGAAGCTAAGAATTAACCTCAAAGACAGACAGTTACTTAATGGAATAAGGTCGCCAGTCGAGGAACCACAATACAAGTGACAAAGGGTTACCTTGCAACAGATGAATTAAATTAAACCCCCCCCTTTACTTCCTGATTGGTCCCGACAAAGAAAGAATGTGTAGTTAGCGAGGAAATTACATGAACTATCGCCCACGTTAGACACAGTCAATTTTCCCTTTGCTTCACGTAAAGTTTTAACACAACGGATGTCTGTACTACTATATATCGCACGCAGTTTAGTACTGGTAAAGGCTATTTCTCTTCCGAACAATGGGATCGAGACACAAGGCTGCCTGAGTTGTTGAAAATTACTTACTTAACTTTCCCTAATTCCTTTTTACTGCACGGGAATAGTTTACACAGGATCACTAGACAACATTAATTATTCTTACACTAGACTTCCTAAAAGTAAATTGTTTATATCCTGTTATCGTAGATGATGGCGAAGAGGGAAAACAAAGGAACTGGAAATACAGAAAGAGATACTAGCGAGTCGACGAACATTTGGCAAATTTCAAACTTACCGTGGACGTAGGTTCTTGCGCATACAACGGACGATCAGAAGTCTTGAAGATGGACGTGGTTCTCACTAATATCAATGAAAACAGTAAGAGGCCAAGTACAAAGAAGTTAGTTATGCACAATGTGTGTGTCTCACATGCTCTCAAACCTCTCTCAGACCTCCTTCCGGTCAAAACAGGGGCGGCAGTTTTCTCATCAATATGTCTTTATGCCTCGGGGCAGTCTGAACATTTGTCAAAACATCGCAACATAGAACAGGGAAAGGGAGCTTTAAGACCACCTTCAATAGAGGTTACTTGGTGAAACCCTCCTATGTGTTTAGGCCCCTAATGCTAACTATTCCTGCTAAAGAAGTTATTTTTTTGAAATACCCAGCCTCGTTAGCATGGACAGAGACATCTTCCCTGTCTTTGTTAGAATAATATTCCTACAATAAAAATGCATATAGGGCTAACAGCAGAATATTTATAAAATTATATATATATATATATATATATATATATATATATATATATATATATATATATTATATATATATATGAATGATGAATGTCTTTCCCTGTAATACCAAAGTGTAATATGAATATAAGAAGGCCCATAAAACACTATTTAAACATTGCAACCATATATTTTCCACTTGCTTCTGTGCCCTGTTCACTGGTAGAATATTGACAGATGAAATGTTACAAGGGTATATATACAAAGCATATATAAGTGTGCCACACCTATATATTCTTTGTATTTATACCTCTGTAACATTTCATCTGTCCATATTTCATTTAACAGATATAAAAATATATACAAAGTATATATAGGTGTGCCACACCCTATATATGCTTTGTATATATACCCTTGTAACATTTCATCTGTCCATATTCTACCAGTGAACAGGGGCACAGAAGCAAGTGCCCAAAATATGTGGTTGCAACGTTTAAATAGTGTTTTATGGGCCTTCTTATATTCATATATATATATATATATATATATATATATATATATATATATATATATATATATATATATATATATATATATATATTTTTTTTTATATATGTTTCCTGGTGCAGGTGGATCTTATGACTCACAATTATTACTTTACTCGAAAATGGCCTTGTAAGATACCCAGGACATATAAAACACAAACAAAAAAAAAGGAGTACACGGAGCGGAGGGTTCCTTCACTAGGGAAGTGCGTGAAACACGTGGATATAAAAATAGTTATATTTGATAGCACACAAGGTCAAAGGGAAAATTAACTGAAAACACGGTAAATTACTGCCGTAAAAGTCCTCCCAAAGGGGGAGCTTGGGAATGCCAGGAATACGGACCAAGGATAATTCTGCTACAGGCGTCTTTCCTGAAACGATATTTGGACCCCGTTACACATCTAATGCTGGAATTTGGGGATTGAATTACTCGGGGTGCACAGAAGGCGCCAAGGGTCCCCCGAGGTGTTACTTGGGACTCAGAGGAAATGAGCTGTGAACACGTGGGCCGGGCTTGAACCAAGAAATATCAGGAACACAAAGTTATAGGCCCAGAAATTAATAAATGCAAAAGGGCTAAGTAATCGTGACTAGCAACTCGTTTTGGGTACATTACCACATTTGTAAGGGCGTAGGGCTGTCGTCGGCTTCCAGCTTCGTCTTCTGCCAGAGGTACACGTGGTTGCATCGACAAAAAGGCCTCCCTCACCAAGGTACTGCTTCAAGTCGTAGATTGGGGCGGAAAAGGGCGCCCGTGGGATGATGGAAAGGCCGCCGTTGAGTATCCGCTCGCGTTTGGAGACTTGCAATCCCCCTTGCAGTCGTCTAAGGCCACGTGGAATGGAACACGGGGCACAAAGGGCGGCGATGGGCTCCACGTGGCGGCGAGCGGATGGAGGGCAAGGGCAAGACCGCCGAGACGTGACTTCTCAGCTTAAACTAGCGACCGCGTGAGAGAGAGGGCTGCCTTCGCCCTGACCTTTATTGCTTCTGGACAGGGGTAGGGGTGCCTGATGTCCTGACCCAGGGCACTCTGCTATCTCATAGAAAATGGTATTTGCATCTTTCTGTACCAAAGAAAATGGTGCAAAGCCAGATTACTGTCCCCAACTATTATATTCCTGAGCCCTTATACCCCGGACTTTCACTGGTTCAAACTAACCCGATCCAGTAGCCACTACTCCTCCCAGGTTCAAAGGACAGAGGCCTATCTATCGGCCGAGCAAAGCAGGAAGGGCGCGGTTTCATAGCGTATTTTGGCACTAATCTTTACAGCTCCTGGCAAGATAATATTCACACCTATAAATGGGTGCGAATATTGACAACAGCAAAAATGAGCGAAGAAAACGTTGACTTTATTCTATCTTCTGCTTTGCTACAACTGTTACTGTACTTTTTATTTGCAAAACTCTGCTGCCACACGGGTCAATAACAAACTGAAGGTTTACTTTAGAGCAAAGTGCAAGTTAGAATATACACCAAAAGGGTAAACTTATTGGCAAATTAATTATTGCTCAAATACTTCCTAAGTACTAATTCTACCCATTCTTTATTTGATTTACTTTACTGGGGTAATAAGGAGCTCAGAAGAAAATAAACAAAGAACACTTCAAAATTGCAAAATAACAACAACAAACACAAAACATACAAGGCATTATTTAAAGAAGCAAATCTAAACCCACTGATTTCTTAATGCTAGATTACATGCATTTTATTAGTTGTGCCTTGAAGAGGCGGCATTCGTGACAATACATTGTAGGTTTTAAATAATATCCCCTTTACCAAAATTGTAATAATAGAATTCAATTCTTCTGTTCAATCGACCTCCCACGGTTCATAAGCTCGACGAGCCTAACTAATATTTCCTGACACGCTAATCTGAAGGGACAAGAACTTGACAGCTGAGGCAAAGAGATTATTCAGCGGGTTTTTAATTCGCCAACTTAAACGACACTAAATTTTTACGCCTGCAGCTTACAACTCGGGTGTAAGCTATAAATAGACTACTCGACTATGAATGGGAGGATAAACAAATGAAGGGGAAAATGGACAAGGATAACATTCTCCACAGGGATAATTGAAAAAAAAAAAATAAAAGAAACTACACAGAATAACAAACGAAGGATATTACTTCATACTAAAGGGCGGGCGCACCGCAGTGATTAAAAGGGCAATGTTAAAATTGTAAGGGCAGGAGTCTTGTGACTCAAGATTCGTTAAAAAAAGAAAAAAGATTAAATGCAAAAGTAAATAATATACGTAGAAAATAAAGGATAACAGAGTGAGGTATTTATGATTTACTTTTTATCTAACTTCCGTCGCCAACAGACGACGGTCAGAACTAACTCTCAGCCCAAGGGCGGGAAAAGAAACCCAAAGGGTGCGACCCTTTCAGGAAGAGTTGACACGCCTGCCTTGTGCCAAAGGACGGGCGTAAGAGCGTGCCACTTCCCACTCTGTTCCTCTTACTGCTTCAAAATAAAATGATTTGTGCATTTTAAAAGGGAGGATATCCCATATATTAACTGCCGCTATGTGGGTAAGTAAGGGAAAGTGTGAAGGAAAGATCGATAGAGAAGGATGAGGGATAGAAATTCCAAAGGAAAGGAAGAGGATAGCGGAAGGCCTTGGCATCCTCTCCTGGATGAAAGGTGCCAAGACGTTCAGAGATGAAGAAGGGGCCCTATGCCAGGTTTGCACAGGGGCCAGAAGAGCTCAGGGCTCCTTGTGGACTACCTCCACGACGCCCACACCCGTGGTAACTCCGTCGCAACCTCTCCTCCTTGGACGGTTGTCCTGGTCGGGAATCGGAGGGCCTGAGGCCAAGGGGCGGCAGGGGTGCCATCTGGGTCAGCTGCTGCGACAACTGACCCAGGAATTTTGTTCGCCATCTCGACATTAACCGGCGCAGATCGCAGAGTTCATCGCCCAGGAAGGCGGGGCAGAATCATGACTCGCGGAGGAATCTGCGGCGGGCGCGGCGAGAGAGGGACAGCCGGAGGGGGCGGGTCGACTTGCATGCAGGGGTGACCAGCTCAGGCACTGACATTGGCAGTGGCGCTGGTGGCGATGTGGTGGTGGTCTCGTCTGTTTGGACGGACGGAGACTGGCACTGCTTAGTGCGCCGAAGGGGCACTGGCAGAGGAGTTGAAGGCCGAGATTCTCCTGAAGGGAGATCTGGCTGAGGCCTCGGCACTGGCACTGATGCCATGCCGGGCCCTGGACTTGGATTTGGATGATTTATTGGGGAATGGGGACCCGTAATGGTTGTGGCTGCAAAGGGACGCAAAGTCTTGGCCCAGGAGGACGTCATAGCCTCCTGGAATGTGTTTTGCTCACGGCGAGACGAAGGGTCCTGGCTCTGTGGGGTCGGGTGACCTCAGTTGGACCGTGAGGGGAGGATCATCTTAAACTCGTTTATGCCCCTCAATGGTGACGAGCTTGCGTCCAGTCAATTATAGCTCCATAGGGAACTTTGTCCCTCCTTATGAGGGAAATTTGCGCGCCAGAGTCGTCAAATGCCTTGACCTGGCGTGCTGAGTATTTACCTCGAGGAGGTGCCATAGATGGGACCCTCGGCAGGAGGGCCTAAGGACTCGGGATTCGTTACTGCCAGGGCGGACGGCGGGAGTTCCTGCCTTATTATTTCTAGGCATTTTGCCCATGAGGAAGAGTGGCCATAAACCTTGCACGCCTTGCAAAAGGTTTGGCTGAAATCTCTTCGCACTGCCCTGGCAGAGGGCGCAGGCGACTTATTAGGGGGCTGTCCGGGAGAGAGAGACGCGGGTGGTTTATTGCGGCATTGCTCTTTGGCATGCCCGATCTTTTTACAGAACCCGCACACAACGGGCTTCTGTGATTGCCCATTCTTCGGCGGAGGGGCACCCGATAGGTAGGCGGTTGGCGTAATTTTGCGCTGCAGCGAGCTCTCCTGGGTGTGATGGGTGTCCCATAGATCCGCATTCGGCAGCAATCAGCTAAGGTGGGGGGCTCCTTCTCGGCGATGTGCGTGGCGAGGGCCAGCGGGGTGTAGAGTAGGAAGTTCTCTATCTGTATTTGTTCGATGGCATCGTTGAGGGTCGTAACCCCCACGGACTCGAACCATTTGGCACGGGCACGCCGACTTGTAGGCCCAGTCTGCCCAGGTTTGATTGGCCTCCTTCACTAGCCACGCCAGCGCTCCTCCAGCGCTCAGGGGTTATCTCGCACGCCTTGGCAATAGTCTGGCATACGACCTCCCAATTTTCCTGCTCCTCGGCGGGAGGGCCCTGTAGGCAATCAGGGCCTTCCCTCCAAGGAACTTGCCCAACACCAGGAGAGTTCGGCGGCACTCAGGGGCAGGCCTTTAACACTGTCTCGGCGCTGTCGAGCCACACCTCGGGCTCGGCCTCCGTCCACTTTGGCATGCAGGCGATAGCCTGGCTGAAGGCACTCATTCCCTGGGGGGCAGGTGGAGGCGAAGGGCCACTCTGTTGCAGCATTGCGAGTTCATGGGCACGCTGCTTGTCCCTTTCTTCCCTCTCGGCTTCTTCTCGTTTCTCCTGGGCCAGTCTTTCTGCTGCGTCTCGTCTCTCCTGGGCCTGTCTTTCTGCCTCCCGTTCCTGTCTCTCTGCTTCTACTCGTCTCTCCTGGGCCTGTCTTTCTGCCTCCCGTTCCTGTCTCTCTGCTTCTACTCGTCTCTCCTGAGCCAGTCTCTCTGCTGCTTCTCGTTTCTCCTGGGCCAGTCTTTCTGCCTCCCGTTCCTGTCTCTCTGCTTCTTCCCGTCTCTCCTGAGCCAGTCTCTCTGCCTCCCGTTCCTGTCTCTCTGCTTCTACTTGTCTCTCCTGAGCCTGTCTTTCTGCCTGTATGGCATCCATCCTTTCCTGTACCCAGTCTCTTAGTTCTCTCCCGGAAAGGCCGAGTTCCTTCCCTGAGGACATGAAGAACTTTAAATCCTCGCTCTGCTGAGACCGTGTCGACATTTTGCAGGCGGGAGAGGATGCTAGTAACACGCAGAATTAATTTCACAGAACTGTGGGAATCGTGGGACCCTTTTCCAAAGGACGTATGAATGGTCTCCGATTTACCGACGAAGCAGGCTGATTGGGGACGATGAGTTAGCAATGATTGGTCTCCGATTTACCAACGAAGCGGGCTGATTGGGGACGATGAATTTAGCAATGATTGGTCCCCGATTTACCGACAAAAGCGGGCTGATTTGGGGACGATGATTAGCAATGATTGGTCTCCTGATTTACCGACAAGCGGCTGATTGGGGACGATGAATTTAGCAATGATTGGTCTCCCGATTTACCGACAAAACGGGCTGATTTGGGGACGATAGATTAGCAATGATTGGTCTCCGATTTACCGACGAAACGGGCTGATTGGGGACGATGAAGTTAGCAATGATTGGTCTCGATTTACCGACGAAGCGGGCTGATTGGGGACGAGAATTAGCAATGATTGGTCTCCCGATTTACCGACAAACGGAGCGGGCTGATTGGGGACGATGAATTTAGCAATGATTGGTCTCCCGATTTACCGATGAAGCGGGCTGATTGGGGACGATAGATTAGCAATGATTGGTCTCCCGATTTACCGACGAAGTGGGCTGATTGGGGACGATAAATTAGCAATGATTGGTCTCCGATTTACCGACGAAACGGGCTGATTGGGGAACGATGAATAGCAATGATTGGTCTCCCGTTTACCGACGGAGCGGGCTGATTGGGGACGATGGATTAGCAATGATTGGTCTCCGATTTACCGACGGCCAAGCAGGCTGATTGGGGACGATGAATTTAGCAATGATTGGTCTCCCGATTTACCGACAAAACGGGCTGATTTGGGGACGATAAATTAGCAATGATTGGTCTCCCGATTTACCGACGGCGTGGGCTGATTGGGGACGATGAGTTAGCAATGATTGGTCTCCCAAGGTAACGACAAAACAGGCTTACTTGGGGACTAGATTGGGATATATATTTAGGTCTCCGAATTACCGACGAAACGGGCTCATTTGGGGACTGAATGGAAAATGAATTGGTCTCACCAACGGACCGACGACACGGGTTTATTGGGGACAAGAATAGAAAATCGTCGTAAACCGAAAAATCGTCAAAAATTGTCAAAAATCCTACGAAAACCTGTCTTTAATGCTCTGTGTGTATTGAAAACGATGTAAACTGCATTTTTATTGAGTTTTTCATAAAAACCCTCCAAATTTTGATTATTCTGCCGTTTTGGAGCCATATTTCTTCCGTTGATTGGCGTATGACACGTTGTAACCCTGGAACATACATCGTAAAACCAGGAAATAATTTCTGATGAATATATCTGAAAAGCGTCGAACCTCAGAACGCCTTAAGCCGGACCTGGCACAAACCGCGATTGCCTGTGCACATATATACTGTACATGTATACATATATATATGTATATCTGTATGTATGTATGTATATTGTCGTAGAGCTGGAGGAAGGAATGAAAGAAGAAGTTGACCAGCGCTTTTGTGTATTTCTCACATCGTCCTCACAGCCCTACAGTAACATAAATTATTGCAAGTTCTAGCGATAGATCGTCAATAAATATATATATATATATATATATATATATATATATATATATATATATATATATATATATATATATATATATATATATTATATAATGTACACTCAAGGAAAGTTAGGATACAGTTTTTTCAATTCTTCTGACATATATTGCTCAATAATGTGACATCTGGCAACTTTAGAAAGGGGAGGAGCTTCAGTCTTATTGTGTTTGTTTTTTTGCTTGACCTTTTATAACTTTTAATCATATTCTACAATTCTGAAATCATTGATACTTAAATGCAGTAGTAAGCTTTACAGTATTGGTTCAAGTTGTAATTTGTAGCGACAGTTCTGAGCAAAATAAACATTTTTCGACATAACGCACCAAGTAACCTTACTCAAATTAATTTATGACACCACAATGAACGGAATGCTTGTATAATCGGATACACGATCTTCCATAATGAAATCAAGAGTTAAATTTGAGCAATGTCCAACAAAAAACGTGGGGAACAATAAAGGAACGAATGCAATATTATGATAGAGAGAGAGAGAGAGAGAGAGAGAGAGAGAGAGAGAGTCTGCTGTTGTGTAAGCCTAGGCCTATATGTAGAGCTGCTCATTTCATTATTTTTTTTCTTTTAGAGATTGAGCGATACCATACTTGTATAGTATGTTTTAGCAATGGAGAGAGAGAGAGAGAGAGAGAGAGAGAGAGAGAGAAAAAAAAAACTATGGCAACGTCAAGAAACATCCAGTTACTTGTGTTTTCCGCCAAAGTTCTCGTGCTGCTCCTCACATCATAGAGAACGCTCTTGCAGATTTAAATAGATTTGGTCAACCTTGAAGAGGTGCAAAAAACGAGCAGGTAAAAGAGTACTGCCACTGTATTCATGAGCCAGGCAGTTTATATAGCGGCAGACTGACGTCGCGCTGCGGAATACAGTGGGAGCAAGGGTGACCTGAGGTCGATAATAATTAACAATAAATACAGGGAATGAGTACGCTTTACAATATGCAAATAGACAGAATTGAAGTTGAATACAATCTTGATGCCTGTGAAAGAAGAATACATGGTACACAAATCGAAGACAGGTAAACAATTATATACATAGTTTAAATGATTGGATTTACGTGACCCGGCACGCCAGGTGTGACGAATTGTAGAGGCAAAGAAAATGGAATGTCACCATAGAAAACTTGCTCAGCAGAGACTTTACAAATGACTTTACAAATGACTTTACAAGCCTACCCTAGCTCTCACAACATTTACTGCCATTAATTCCAGCTGACTTTTAACACGGTGAATTACAAATATGAATGTGTAAAAATTAAAGAAATTATCATTACCTCGTATGATGATGCAATAATAAGCCTGTTCATAATGGAAAACTAGTAAATATTGCCGTTCTGATAAACAGTACTACACACCAAGATATCCACACACTATCTTTTAGATCTCTATGAACGAAGTCATCTGAGAAATTCTGATTGCTTCAGACAGGCATGGTGTTTTTAAGTATCTGAATGTTTTTGCTTTGCAGATTTAACATATATGATTATGATTTGATTTGCATTGTATTTTCATATTCTAGAGTAAATTTATTGAGATTATGTGTTTTGTGTAAGAAAAAATTAAAATTCGACCGAACAAAATCTAACTAAAAACTGTATCCTCACTTGCCTTGTTGAGTGCACATATATCTATATAATATATATATTTATATATTTATATACATACACACATACATATATATATATATATATATATATATATATATATATATATATATATATATATATATATATATATATATATACACATATACACACATATATATACACATATATATATATATATATATTATATTGACAATCTATTGCTAGAACTTGCAATATTTTATGTTATTGTAGAGCTGTGAGAAGGTGTGGGAAATACACAAAAGTGCTTGGTCAACTTCTTTCATTCCTTCCTCCAGCCCTATGACTATATATATATATATATATATATATATATATATATATATATATATATATATATATATATATATATATATATATATATATATATATATATATATATATATATATATATATATATATGTATATATATATATATATATATATATATATATATATATATATATATATATATATATATATATATATATATATATATATATATACATATATATACACATATACATATACATATAAAAAAATGTCATAAAAAGAGCTGCGTGTTCCAAACGTACCAAAGAACTATCATGGTCGAGGTGGGTTAATGCCGGCTAAGTACAATTTCCCGCTCTCGACGGGTAAATGAGTACACCAGACTCGGCGTTAACTTATACCTCTCTTGATAGCTCAGTGGTAGCGTCGACTGGATTCGCTGGATGCGCGCCCTGTGTCGTGGGATCGAGACCGGCAGTGCCCGTCCATTTATCACTTATAAATTCCCCTTCGGTGATAATTCCCCACCGGGATATTCCCGAGGTAGCGTGGATTTGATATTAAAGATATTTGTAGCTTCATGATCGTATATAAATCACGGTGTGATAAAAAATGTCATAAAAAGAGCTGCGTGTTCCAAACGTACCAAAGAACTATCATGGTCGAGGTGGGTTAATGCCGGCTAAGTACAATTTCCCGCTCGACGGGTAAATGAGTACACCAGACTCGGCGTTAACTTATACCTCTTTGATAGCTCAGTGGTAGCGCCGACTGGATTCGCTGGATGCGCGTCCTGTGTCGTGGGATCGAGACTGGCAGTGCCCGTCCATTTATCACTTATAAATTCCCTTCGTGATAATTTCCACCGGGATATTCCCGAGGTAGCGTGGATTTGATATTAAGCGATATTTGTAGCTTCATGATCGTTGTATAAATCACGGTGTGATAAAAAATGTCATAAAAGAGCTGCGTGTTCCAACGTACCAAAGAACTATCATGGTCGTGAGGTGGGTTAATGCCGGCTAAGTACAATTTCCCGCTCTCGACGGGTAAATGAGTACACCAGACTCGGCGTTAACTTATACCTCTCTTGATAGCTCAGTGGTAGCGTCGACTGGATTCGCTGGATGCGCGTCCTGTGTCGTGGGATCGAGACTCGCAGTGCCCGTCCATTTATCACTTATAAATTCCCCTTCGTGATAATTCCCCACCGGGATATTCCCAGGTAGCGTGGATTTGATATTAAGCGATATTTGTAGCTTCATGATCGTATATAAATCACGGTGTGATAAAAAAATGTCATATATATACATATACATATACATATACATATATATATATACATATATATATATATATATATATATATATATATATATATATATATATATATATATATATATATATATATTATATTATATTATATATATATATATATGCAGTGAGAGCACAATTAGCTTCTCTCTCTTCAGCCTTCCCTTTGTTCTTTAACCTTTGTGGAACAGCCAAGGGAAATTGCTTCAACAGACCCTGGGTGTCGGATGCAAGTGATCATAGCATTTAGCTACCATAATGTAAGTCTGAAGATGACAATTACTCCCAGTTCTTCCTTTTAGAGCTCCCCCTTATTTTCTGTTTCAAGTTTCTCTCTTATCAGTCACAGACTAAGGAAATCTTAGTAAAACCATATCCCATTTATGAAGTCAATTATATGAATTACAATTAGTGTTGCCTAGTGAAAATTGCTTCAAGTATCCTCCATGGTGTTAACATAATATTCTTGATTTAAGATACACCCCTTGCATTCAGTTAATAAGTGAGAGGTCCTGGAATTCAAGTGTTATCTGATACGCTTTTTAAGAATTGGGCACACCTTGGAACCTGGTCATGCCCTTGTTTTGAGAAGGACTAGCCATGATATATACTCAAGAACTGCTTATAAGAGCATCACGAGTTTTCTCAGCTGTTGCGTCATCATCTAATATATGTTGAAATATCGTTTGTCCGAAGTGGGATGAAGTTGGAGCTGTTATTAGCTCCTGTAAGATTTTCTTATTTTCATTCATATTTTTGCTGAACTAGATGGTTGAGTCATGTGGTTTATTTAATTCATGTGTTCAGAATAAATCAGTATATTCAGTAACCTAGTTTCAACTGGCAACGAATCTAATTAAATGAATTATCTGTCTTTTTTGGTAGCTTTTAGCCTTAATTGATAGGATTACGTGGGTCTTAGGTAAAGCATAGCTATATAAATCACAGTAATTAATAAGTAAACTCATCAGCTTATATATATATATATATATATATATATATATATATATATATATATATATATATATATATATATATATATATATATATATATATATATATATATATATATATATATATATATATAATTATATATATATATATATACACAATACTTTTATTATGTTTTTTAACTAGAAGATGGGATAAAAAGATGGAGGAAAAGAATATCATGAGATTTTCAGTTATTGTCACGCCATCGAGAACGGAACCACAGCGCTGATAACTGGGGACTGCCTGTATATAGTATATATATATGTATATATGTATATATATGTATATATACATATATATAAAATGTATATATGTATATATATATATGTATATGTATGTTGAACAAATAGGACGACGAAAAGGAGGTGATACATATTCAGCTTTATTTACAGCCAATGTTTCAAAGCATGGCTTCATCATCAGGCTAAAATACAAAAATAACAACAATTAAAATCAATGCAAAGGACTCAATAAGATCATTAACATTAAAATATAGATATTAAAACCGAAATATAAAAGTTAAAACGAACCTAACACCTCAAGAAAAGAAAACTGAGTGACCAAGAAGGGCACCCAAAGGACGAAGAGACCTCTTAAGCAATAAAACAGAGGGGCAGAAGAAGACTGACTATTCAAAGATGGAACCAGTTGTTTGATGGTTAACGACTGAGGATATGGAGAGAAGTTTCATCAGCAGCTTGCTCTAAGATTTCAAAATCGTCATAGGAAATACAAGCTTTGCATTGTTTAGAATGTTCTCTTATGTTAGAAAACTCCTAATTACTGAATGTACACCTGTTCTATGGCTAAAGCCACGATGAGAGTCAATCGCACTATCAGCATTCTTTTGGTGGATCCGACATTTAAGTCCCGGATTACATCTCGGCAAGTATACTTATAGACCACCAAAGAACGCATAAGGCTGAGAACAGTGTCTTTAAATCTAAAAGAGAGCCAATTGTTCTTGGATTACTTAGAACAGGTTTGGGATTCAGACAGTAAAAGTATTTCTTTAAAATCTGCCTCAGCATAGTTAAAAATTTTTCATCGTTCGAAAAGGCAAGGAAACATAAAATCAAGTTTAGGTACTGTAGGTACAGGAATTTTTGGGTGAAATTTATTATTCATGAATTTTTTTTTGAGATATTTCTCAAATAAAAGTTTAGGGTAGCCATTATTCTGAAAGTATTTTCTAAGGAACTCAACCTCATTATGAAAAGAGAGCCAGTCTGAGGAGAGAGAAAAGGCTCTGTGCAGTAATGTTAAAATACTATTAAGCTTAAAACTGTAAAAACATGAACTATAAAAATTAGAACCAAGACCAGTATACGTTTGTTTCCGAAAGACAGAAGTGGAGAAGTGCTGGTTGGATCTGGTAATTAACACATCAAGGAAAGGAAGGCACTCATTGTTTTCATGTTCTATGGTAAATGTAATACTAGGATGGAGATTGTTAGCGAATTCTAAAAATTGTTCAGCAGCCCCTTTACTTTTAAAAAAGTAGAAAAGTATCATCAACATACCGTTTGTAATATAAAGGGCGAAATGAGGGTGAACAGTGGCTAAAAGCATTTCCTCCAAATGACACATAAAAACATTTGCCAGAACTGGACCCAACGGAGATCCCATAGCAACACCCGTCGACCTGCTTATAATGCTTTCCATTGAATAAAAAGTCTGTGTCCAGCACAGCCAAATTTAAAAGTTTTTCAAAATCGTATCTATCAAACCCTTGATAGATAAAACCTGGTTCTATGAAAATCTTATCTAAGATAATTTGTATCGTTGCCTGCAACGGTACATTAGTGAAAAGCGAGACAACATCAAGACTTACCATATACAGATCGAGGTCCTTAGTAACAATCTCTTTGGAAAACAAAGTGGAGTTAGTGAAGGTATGTTTATTTTCTGAAAATGGTTGTAAATAAAGCTGAATATGTATCACCTCCTTTTAAATGTCCCATTTGTTTCTAATGATCCATCTTGCTAGAAGTCAACACTTTCTCGATTATATGCATGTATATGTATATTTATGTATATGTATGTATATCGTGCCCAGTCGTTTGAGCGAAGTCATTTTGAGCGATGTCGTTTAGAGCGATGTCATTTTGGGAGAAGTATCAAATAAGTCGTATTGAGCGATACCAATTGAGCGATGTCAGATTGATCGAACTCGCACTGTTAAATATATCACAAATTGAGCATGATACAAAGTTGAAAATAATAAATAATAGAATTTTTCATTCGTCTTTTTTATTAACAAGTATCTAATAACCAAATTGAGGAGGTGGTGGGTAATCCCCTTTAGCTTTCCTCTTCCTAGATATGGTACGCTTCAATTTCTCTCCAGAACCAATCTTTGCCGCAACTTCATCTGGTAGACCAGCAATAGCGTCCTGGAGTATGCGTCTTGGTGGATCATGTGACGCTTTAGCAGCTTTGCAGATTTTTCCTTTAACTATTTCCTCACTGACTTTAACAGGTTGGGGTGTATGCGAGTGTTCTCCTCTCTCTGCAATTTCTGTCTCTTTCATACTCCAACGTGGTGCTCAACCGCCCTTTGCAGCCTTTCACTTCACACCGCCAAGAAATCGCTCCAACAAACATGTGTAGCTTTATCCTTCCGATAAATAAATCCATTATAAGCAATTTTGTTTTTACCATGACTAGAAACTAGAATCTCCATGATGGGTTGAACTGAATAATAAACTGTGTTGAATTTCCAGAATAAGAAAATAAATAAAAAATAAACAAACCATTTGTTCCTAATAATGTAAAACGACTTAACAGCCATTAAGCTGAATAACCGTTTGTTTCTAGTAACGTAAAAACATCATCAAAGTATTCGCTAAAATACCATTCGCTCTTATTGTATCGTTCAAAACCGTTTAATGTAATATGACATCGCTCAAAACGACATCGCTCAAAATGACGCCGCTCTAAAGGTAGGGAACTGCATGTATATATATACAGTACACACACACACACACACACACATATATATATATATATATATATATATATATATATATATATATATATATATATATATATATATATATATGTATATATATAATATTATAATATGTCTGATGATGTGCCTATTTTATAAAAGTAATATGTTTTCTCTATTATTTTGATATATTTTCTTTGTATTTCTCATGTGTTGTGAAATATGATGAGGTGATTTTGTAGTATGTATTTTTTTGTACAATGCTTATATATTTTCTCTTGTGTTTGTCATGTATTGACTGTAATAACTTTGAAAATAGTGTTTATGGGAGATGCTAAGTGTCAGGTCTTAAAAGGGTCGGCTGGTTGTGTGATAAGCTAAGATACGTCTTCCTGTAGGCATTGTGTACACAACTGAATGTTTATTCAGGTGGGTGACCACAGGAAATGCTGTATGTGAGACTCTAAAAGCCACTTATGTTATTAGTTAAAGGGAGATGAGATGACAAGTTTGATAACCATGGCCAGTTTAAAAGTTTATTGTTTACACAAGTGTTAAGACAGGAAATACTCTATTAGCTGAAGAGATGTGGGATGACAGGTTCAGATAAACTGCCCGATCCAGCAGTCTAGATGTTTATACAAGTGTTCAAACAGGAAATTGTCAATCATTCAGATAGAAGACAGGCCTATATAGTTCTCTGAGCCAGAGAATAATTCCTTATCTTTTTCCCTCTTCAGGGGAAGAAATTGTGTTTATTTCTCTCTTTCCCAGGGAAGAAAGTCAGTTTATTCCTGTTTCTTCCAGGGTGACCACTTTCTACAAATGCCTAACTGGCAACCCAGGTTTAACCTCATAGAAGATTTTGATAGAATAAAGTCAGTTCAGATAGTGACCTGGTAAAGACAGGGTGGTCTCTCTCTCTCTCTCTCTCTCTCTCTCTCTCTCTCTCTCTCTCTCTCTCTCTCTCTCTCTCTCTCATCCCCCCTCTTCATGTAGAAGCATGTAGAAGAGTGTAAGATTGTGATCACTCTCCCAAACATATAAGTTTTGGAAACTGTTAATAATATTTAATGCTCCCTAGGTAGAGTCTGATATAAGAAAGGGTACAGTGTAACAGGCCTTAGGTGAAAGTGTATACTACTTTAGTAAAGGAAAAAGGAGTGGTGTAATGGTGTGCAGAAACTTGTATAAAGTAAAGTGGTATTTACTTATTTCTTTACCATGGTAAAAAGGTGGATATAATCTTTTAAGAAGGTAGATATAGTCTTGTAAAAGGTAGATATAATCTTTTAAACAGATTTTGCCTTAGTGAAGTTATTGTCAATAAACTTTTTGTGCATTTTTATATGTTTGTGTTTTTACATTTCTTTTGTGTGTTCTTTTGTTCACAATTTCATAGTGTTACCCAAATTTTGGTGTTGGTGATTTAACGTTTTAGTTAACACTTTATGTGTGTTGATATTTTAACATTGCATACTTGTTTTGATTTTCATTTGATAAGATTTCTTTTTCAAATTTGGAGTAAATCTTAATAGTTTGAATTTTGCTAAGTTAACGTAATTTCTTAATAAATTAAAGTTTTGTTAATTAATCTTGCATAAGAATTAATTAAATCTTATGTTGTTTTCAAGTAGTAGTAAATTTTTTCAGATTGTGAACCCTAATGACAACTTTTGAAGTTAGAAATAAATTTTTGTATTTAAAGTTTTACAAGCACAGCATTTCATTTTTGACCACCAGTGAATAGGGTTATTTATGAATGCACAAGGTAAGTAAGTAATAGACATGTTTTGTTATATGGAAGTGAATGAAGACGAGGGAAACAATTATAGTTGTTTGATGGGGTGATGCCTTTTCCCCTCTAGTATATTTATTGCCTAACAGTTATTACCTCACTCATAACTTGATAAACTTAGATTGATTTTTCAAGTGATAAACAAGTTTTAAGGGATCACTGTTACCTTTAGAGTCTTCAGTCGCAGTATTATTGTTATGAGGTTTCAGGTATCTGGCTGAAGTGAGGTAAATTTTTGGGTTTAATAATTGTGTAATAACCAGGTACTTGAACACTTCATGACAATATATAAGTATATATACAGTGTGTGTTTATACTGTATATATAGTTATAGTTATAGTTATATAGTAAGCCCCAGTATTCGTGGTGAATAGGGACCACAAACACCCTTGAATAGCTAAAATCCATGAGTAGTTGACATCCCCTCAAAAATTCTTATAACTGGCTACTTAAATACCATAGTTCAGGAACCAGACCCCCCTCTAAAAATGTTTACAATTGCTTATTTTAATAGTTCAGACACCAAATGTATACCCTAAACTATCATCCTACACAAAATATATCGTAAAATATTATCTAAAACACTTTAATATGATTTCTAAGTCATCGTACAACATTACCTTTAAAAATATATTGCTTATAGCTAAGTGTGAAAACAATTCAAGTTACCCCTATTTTCAAGTCTACAGTATCCATTTTCTCTCATACGGTATTAAAGCAGTCTTGTTTTCTTTGCACAGTTCGTGGGAAACACTGGGAAGTTGAGTACTGTATACAGTACCGTAGTATTTAATATGCATTGAAAAAGAATACATTTTATTGGTAGTTTGCTGTGTACATTAATATTAATGTTTGAAAATTAATAAATAATTTTTTTATCATAAAAATGTATTTAGTCATGAATATAATATGAAAGTACAGTTATTAGTGAATATTTCTTGACAGAAAAATCCCCAAATAGGTGAAGCTGCGAATCCTGAACCATGAATAGGCAGGGGTCGACTGTATGCATATATTATATACATATATATATATATATATATATATATATATATATATATATATATATATATATATATATATATATATATATATATATTATCACAAAGTGATCAAGTACCTGGTTATTACACAAATAATAAAACCAAAAGTTACCTCACTTCAGCCAGGCACTTGAAACCTCATAACAAAAAATATTAAGACTTGAATGCATTAAAGGTACAGTGGTCCCATAAAACTTGCTTATCACTTGGAAAAATCAATCTAGCTTTATCAAGTTATGGGTGAGGTAACAACTAATAAGCTATAAACAGACTAGTGGAAAATGGGTATCACTTTATCAAACACTATAAAGGTTTCCCTGGTTCTGTTTCACTTTGATAAAGGAGAACTAGACAGATATATCACTTACCTTGTACACATTCATCAATTTCTCTAATCACTGGTGGTCAAAATGAAACACTGTGCTTTTAAAACTTTAAACAGACAATTTATTTCTAAGTTCAAAAGTTATAGCAGAGTTCACCATCTCAAAAAGATTTACTGTTACTTGACAACAGTGTGAGATTTAAGTATTTCTTAATCAAGATTAATTCACAAAACTTTAATTTACCAGGAAAGGAATTTGGTTAAGTAAAATTCAAACCATTAACTCTCACTCAAGTTTTTAGATATACACCTGATTAACTAAACTCAACACAAGTATTCACCAAAATATTACTGACTGCAATTCATATAAGTATTCTCTGAAATCTCAATAATAAGTATGCACTAACAAAATACTAATTTTATCATTACACACTGTGTAATGATAAAATTAGAGCAATATGATAACACAGACATATAAGAATGAAATATGCAAAAATAGAAATGTACCAACAGCAATTTCACTAAGACAAAAATATGTTTAAAGATTTTATCAGTCTTTCAAAAGATTACCATCACTTTAAAAAAAAAAACTAAACTCATGTCTTTCTAAAACTTCCTCAAAGACAACACTGGCAAGTCACAATGATATGCACTTAGTAAAATATAGTTAGCAGCAAGACACATTAGAACTCACTAAAAGAGATATTATCCACCTCTTATCAAAACAGTAATTCTCTATCACAACAACAGTACAAAATATATCAAGTAAGAATCTTACCTTCTTCAACAGAAAATAGTAAAACACCTTTTCACAATGCTTGCACAATATAAACACCTTAGATCATTGTTACAAAATGTATACACTTCGTCGGGTGAATTCGACAAAACTTATGCTTTTGAGGAAGGAGGATAACTAATTTTATATATATACCCTTTAGACACAGTACTGTATCAGAGAGAGCGAGAGAAGAGAGAGAGAGAGAGACCGCTGCTATCTTTGAAATCCCCAAGGCAACTCCTGACTCCTCTGATTTCCCTTTGAATATATATGGTGGGTCCTAAAGGGTTACCAACTAGTCCCTCCAGTCTTTGAATAATGGATTTCTCCTTCCACCTCTCAGTATACATGATACATAAAGTATAAATTCATTATACATACAGGTATACATGCAGGACTGGAGCTTCAAGCTCATCTCAAAATTGACATTTCCTGTCGTAGGTTAAGCACCAGAGCAAATAGGAAAAAGTATTTTACGACCAAACTGGCTCGGCTGTCATCGTGTCAACTTCACCTCTCTCACTTCGTCATTCTTTTCTACACAGATTATGAAAATATAATAGGCATAGGCAAAGTTAATAACTTCAGAATAGGCACACAGAACAAATTTGTAATAAGCATTTGGCCGATAACTGTCATCTCAAGATAAGCAAAGAGGCCTCTTTGAATATGACTTCCCTTTGGTCAAAAACAGATGGGTACACAGGAAACAGTTAAGTGATAAGAATCTAACCTTTCTCTCTAATCGGCATCTTACGAATTCGATTTCATAACACTCAGTAATCATTTTAATATACTGCACAATATATTAAAGAAATAAAAAAAAAAACATATCAAAACGTATTTCAGAATCACGATACAGAATTTATCTGTAAGAAAAAGACTAAAGAAATAAAAAAAAACATATCAAAACGTATTTCAGAATCACATGATACACAATTTATCTGTAAGAAAAAGACATTTTAAGATCATATCATATCTCACAACAAATGACAAACCTGCAAGCAAAACATCAAAATTTTCACAGACACATATCATATTTGTAGAATGGTTTTATATATTATAACACATTATAATAATATATCAATATATGTATATATAATATATATAGTTAAATAAATAGTTAGATGGATGGAGAGATGCTGTCTGAAGTAAATTCAATCCAGGTATGATACCATAGATGTGTTTGATTTTTTGGAATGTGGAGAGTAGAAGGAAATCAGAGCTGAATGACACAAGAGTAGGTCTTATTGTTAGGTTGATAATGCTTATAGAAGTGACTGCTGCTTATGTAAAGAGGTCAGTGACAGTATTGAAGGCTGAAAATACACCTGGAATTGTTGGGATTTTAAGTAAGATGGCCCGGTATGGTGGTGGTGTTAGCATGATTGAGTTTCTGACCTGGGTTTGTAAGGTTTGTCTGAGTGAAGGAATGGTTGAGAGTTGTAATTGTTCCATGATATAAAAGTGAGAGTGACAGAGGTTATTGTGAGGATTATAGAGCACATTACTAAGTGTAGTATTAGGAAAGATGCATGTTAGGTTTATGGCTGAGAGAATAAGTTAAATGGAAGAAATATTGATAAGGGAAGAACAGTGGCAGTTTAGATAAAGAAAAGATTGTATAGAACTATCTTTTTATTTAATTTTGCCTCCAGTGTAAATTTACATTTCATTTCACCCCTTGCAGGTATTAAAAATATCCATGCAGACCATGTTGGTAGTCATCTAGGAAAAGCTGAAGGTATTGTTAGATTAATTCGAGGTGTCCCTCATCTTGGTAGCAAGAGGATTGTGTTACTACCTCGAGATGTTATGGTAAGGAATATCTATTCATCAGCATTACCTCCTCCGAAGTTTCAATTTCTAGAGTCATTGCATTTTATGTAGTATGTAGCCACCAGTTTTTACTGTAGTTTCACATGACTGTGCTGGAAGTTATAGTTCCCCTTTTCCTCTCAGATTTGGTAAAATATTACACTGTATAAAGCTTATAGTAGTAAGTTATCAGCTCATTTGGAATGTGTTGAGCAAGGAGCCTCTGTTTAATATGTTATTTATATCTATATCCTTTCATTCTGGTTCAGTATTACTGAAGACCCTGATGTCTGAAATGCTTGTGAAAAGAGAGGCTTTAAAAATATATTTATTTGTGCTGGATCCGAAATCATAATTGGGACCAGTTTATTTTATTACCACCAATGTTAGGCTACCTAGATCTCTGAAGGCTTCCCCTTTAAAGTCCTATTAGGCCAATGTACTTGTTGAACACCTTTTACATTTTTCACATGTTTTGGTCTGCCAGAGAAACAAGAATTAGTCGCTATAGGAATTAACTCACAGGTTAACAGCTCTTGCTTATCCATAGTCAAAGGGCAGTGTAAAAAGTTTCACCTAACTTAAATCTCTTATTGGAAAAATAGAAAATCAGAAACTTAGATTATCAGACAAGTTTCTTCTTTACATAATTTTACCATTATATTGGTTTGAAATGAATTATAACATTTTCTACATTTGAAATAGATTTTGTTAGAGGATCATTAGATTTCATTAAGGATGATTGGGAATGAAGTATTTCACCCTAAATAAACACAGGAGGCTAGGTAGATAGGAAGAATGAAAAACATGTAGAAAGGGCAGATAGGGAGAATGAAATGCATGCAGAAATTAGGGAGTTGATAATGCTAATGCAGAAGGGAATCAAATATTAAAGTTACTTTAAAACTTACATGGTTTGAAATCAAAGATATGGTTTAAAAAGGGTGAGATATTGATATTAATCTTGTTTAAGTGTATAAGGGGTTAATGGAAATTTAGATTTTTTATCTTTTAGAAATTGAACTGGTACATGAACTACTCAACATTCTCAGTCTTGAGATTGTGAAATAATCTCAAAAAAGAGTATTTCCATAAAGTTCTTTATACTTCTAAAGAGTGAACAGTTTTGCTCTGCCATAAACACCCATGACACAGTGTGCTTAGCCATTTGTGGGCAACCATGATCGTGTATGCTTAGCTAGTTGGAAACTGCTCTTTTGTTGAGATTTAAGAAATAACAATAGGCTAGTGAAAGGACAGAATATAAAGTTGAATGGATGAATGTCATGTCCATTCATATGAAAGACATTCTAGGAAATTAGAATTGGTTGAAATACACTCTTAAAGTATATGACAAAAATTTGTTGCCAGACAAACCCATTAACCCTTTTGTAGCTGTAGGCATCTGTTGAAGCGCAATAATGGCATAAGAGGACTATTATTGTGCATCATATGATAATCCTTATTTCACACCATGACATCCAAACATTTTGTTGGAAAATATTCAGATCTTTTGAATGAGCCATAAATGACAATGTAGCAACTCTTAGGGCAGCATTCAGCTCAGTGATACAAGGAAGTCTCCCATGAGATTTCATGGAGGAAGGTACTACATCTCCCCATCCCAGTTACTATCGTATATATTTACCCATAAATACACTCAGGGATTGTTGCTGGTGTTAATTCTTATCTTTCATGATATTGTTTGCCGTAATTGCAATTTTGCAAAATAAAGTACAAAAAATATTAGAAAGAACATGTATAACTCAGTAAAAAGTGCTATATCTCCCCATCCTAGTAATCTCATACTCAGGGATTGTTGCTGGTTTTACTTCTTATCTTTTATGTGAGCTGTATTTGTAGTTATGCAAAATAAAGTAAAAAAAAAATATGAGAACATGTATATCTCACTAAAATTAGCTGGTATTTTTATGAGTGTCTTGAAAACAAGGCCCTGAGCAGAGTTGGAAATATTCACTTTCAACATTCTCTGCCAGGTACAGAAAATGTTTGAGAATTTTATTTTACACAATGAGCATTTGCATATCTGCTTCTTTCCATTGATGTGTTTTTTTTAACTGGTTGACCGTAAAGTCTGCCTGGTCATGGGGTTTTGTTAATTTATATACAGTATAGACTGGCCTGTAAGGGTTTAATCATAAACAGTAATGCCTCAGAGTACAAACTTTACACTTTTGGATGTAGATAATAAATGCACAGGCCCAGAAAATAATGTCAATAAACATATTTATCAGTTACCAAGATTTGTAGACAAAAACATCAAACTTTGGGAGCATGATAGATTCAGTATTTTGAAACAGGCTAGTAAAAGATGAGTCACAATCTACATTGACTCAGCATGCCCAGTACTATGCAGCATCCTTGTTGATGGTTTGTTGCTCACCATGCCAACATCACCTTAGTGCTTGGTTCCCTGACTGATGCTTTGTCCCGTGACCACATGTTCTTTGTCATGTGTATGCTTTGTGAAATCGTAAGTACAGGCAATCATTGAGTCACAATGTTTCGAGTTGCGATGTTTTGAAGTTACAATGACAATACCAGTTATGATATTTTTGAAGTTACAATGGCGATACTGATACGACAAATATTTAAAATTTCACGCGATAGGCTCAGGCATCAGCTTACAGTATGATATATTGCCGTGAGAGGCTGGGATGTGCGAATCTCTTGCCCTGACCGATCCCTCACTCACGCTCCCCATCTACAGAGTAAAATTGTGTCAGTGTTAGTGAGTGATTTTTGCCCGTTTCAAACTTTAAAATGGAAATTTGTGTGAGATCAGCATGTCTTCCAAATGCCCAAGTAAGTCTCCTGCTGGTGGTGTGATGAAGAAGAGGCATTCCATTACTTTAGAGCAGAAAATGAAAATGATCAACCAGCATGCAGTGGGAAAGGCAATCATGGCCATCGCACATGACGATCTTCTATCACAGTAAATGGTATCCACCATCATTAAGGAGAAGAAATGGGCAATGGACGCTGTAAAGGCATCTACTTCAATTCATTCAACAATTATAACAAAGAAGAGGTCAGGGCCTTTGGAAGAAGTGGAGCAGCTACTGGTTACATGGATGGAAGACCTGACACAAAAGCATGTCACTCAGCCCCTTGACCATTCAGACAAAGAAAAAAAAAAGTGAGCATCATTCATGAAATGCCACATGTGGATGTAAATACATACACACAAGTAAAGCTTCTGTGGTATTTTGAGGTGAAGTGAAAAATCACTCATTGCAATAAAACAGAAGATGATTAATTACTTTTTAGTAGCATTATTAAAATGAATTTGCTTTGGCCATGTCATCATTGAGAAATGCCATACATACTAAAGATGTAAACACATGGTAAGTTTTACACACACACACACACACTCTGTTTCTGTGATAAGGCAAAATGAGAATTCAGTGATTATAATGAAACAGAAAGTTAGTAGTAATAACTTTTTAATTAATGTTCTTATAAATAACATACTTAAAGAGCCCAGTCTATGGTGCATTATGAATTATGCAATACTTGGTGTAATTCAGGGTAAGGAAACGCAACAGTGAATATAAAAAGGTAAATTTATCGATTATAAGTAAACCTAATGAAATATAATACAGTATGGTAACAACTAATAAAGTTTCTGTATAAGAATATATTAATGGTGATAAAACCACGGTAGGGTATGGCACATAAATACCTATACTGTACACCTACCATATTGTGTGTTGTGTACAAGAGAGATAAAAAAAGAGGTTCACTTTTTTATATAAAACATTTTCAAACATTATTTTTGTAAATTCATTTTGGATATTTTTTAAAAAAGACATTAGATACAAACTAAAAATATATGTAGTGTAAAATAAAGAAAATTATCTACATTAGGTCTAAGGTAAATAGACCACTCAAACAAATAAAAGAATCTCTCTCTCTCTCTCTCTCTCTCTCTCTCTCTCTCTCTCTCTCTCTCTCTCTCTCTCTCTCTCTCTCTCTCTCTCTCTCTCTCTCTCTCTCAGTATTATGTTGAGAATGGTTAGTAGGTGGTTTGTAGATCACTAGGAAGCTTATTTTCTTTCTTGATTGCAAAGACTGTAGTTACTGGGTTCAGGAAAGCCATGTCAGTGATCTGCTGATCTTGGAGAACAGTAGGCCTTGTGCAATAGGGTTGTCTACTTCTGTGCAAGGTATTCAGATTTCCTCTTTGTCTTTTCTGTCATGTCTGTTTATACACAATTGCTCTGTTGATACTAAGCTGCTGAGCATTGTCACTTATCAAAACATCACCCTTATGCAGCTAAGTGATTGATAACCTTAGAGACGAGGTGCTGTGCATTCCCGTTTACTCTGTTATATGTGCAAGTCAGTTGACTTTTCCCGCCCTTATGTAAGATCATTATATGAGAGATATTATGAAGAGACTTTTCCTTTCTTATGCGTCTATGATTTCAAAATCTTTATGGAAGATATATTTTTTTTGTGTAATCTCAACAACAATTATTAGATAAGTGGTTGTAATCATGCTTGATTTTTATTTCAAACTTTAGTTTTGCTCTTTACTCTTCGTTGTAGTGGTCTAAAGTTAATTTTTGTTGCCATTTATATAATGTTATCCATAAGATTAAAAGAGTTGTTCTATCCATAAGATTAAAAGGGATGTTCTAATAAGAAAAATATATTTTTTTGCATATGTCATAAGAACAGGTTGTTGTTTGGTGAAAGAAATATCCTGGAGAAGTGTTGTAGGGTTATTTTCAGTGGGTGTACCTTACTGCCAATGTATATTTCTCAACACCTGAAAGATTGCAGTACTTTTGGCCATCATTGTTGTAGGCACTTTTTGCAAAGCCCCTTAATAATACAGTGGACTTGGTCCTTGAAGGATGGAAGGTTATAAGAATCATGAAAAACAGGTAGGAAGAGAGTTGTAAAGCTTTGTAGGTTTCCACATTGTAATTGCAGAAAGAAGTGGCCTGAGTGAACACTTTATCTTAGAGTGAAATGGGTAAAAATAAAGACAGAAAAGAGAAACCACCTTGTAATGGGGAGAAAGAGGATCAAGAGAAGGGGGAAGGACAGGGTCATTGCTCAGGAAGGGTGGCACAGAATAAGAAGCATCTCTAATTTAAGAGAAACATTTAAAACAGAAACAGCAAAGCTAATGTGAACCTTTTATGTCACCTTGCATCGCTTACTGTTGAAAGCGATGATGTTGATGATGATGATGAACTTTTAATAGATGTGATAGAGATAAGAAATGCATTACAATTATTTCTTTTAGAAGCAGATTTAGTAAATGTAACTGTGTGATCACCCAAGTGTATGATTCCATTGCACATTGATAAAAAAGTAGCAAAGTTTGATAGAAGAAAAAGGAAAATTGGAGTAGTTGCTTTAGAGGTGTGAACATGTTATGGAAACCCAGTTTGCTACAAGATCTGAATGGGTACATGAACAAAGAGAAATTTGAGATTGTATGTGAAGAATAAAAGAGAGCTTGTAAAAAATAAATAAAGAAGAAATATGAAGGATGAATCTTCACTAAAGTATGTAAAGAAGAGAAGGTAGACAGTCATTAATAACCAAGAATAAACAAGAAGAGAGCAGTAAGAAAACAGACAGACCCTCGTGTAATACCATAAAAGATGAAAAGGGAGCAGACATTAAAATAGTTAGAAATGAGTTTAGAGATAGGAATTCAACCATAGCCATAAAAGATTCTTCAAAGTCATGTAGAGAAGGTGATTGAACTTCAGTTAGTTTTTTGCCTACAAATGCCATACAGGTTTTCTGAGAGAAGAGAGTTGCGTGTGAGGTCTTTAAGAAACTGAATGTTTGATAGTGAAGTTTCAAATACTCTAGTGGTTGATGTGAAAGCAGTAGGATGGTTGTTGGAAATATTAGAGTAGACACCATTCCCTGGGGTGAGCTGAATCCTAGTATTTTGGAATCAGTATGCACAAATGAATAAAAAGATCAATAAAAAGTTGAATAGTCACAATATGGTTTTGAATGCCTAGGAACCAAAGGCTGTTGGTCTTTCATGGTTGTTTAAGTTGTGTCGCTTGGGTATTTTTGATGTGAACTCTAAATGTTTAGTGGCTATTAGTGGTAATACAAATTTGTGTCCTATTTGTTTGGGTTTGAATACCATGCTTCATCATTCATAGGTTTGATTGTTGTTTTTCAGATGCAACATAAAGTTTCTCAAGAGGATGTCATTCGAGGCATTAGAGATGAACGGATGAAGGGTGCAGTCTTTGACATTGCCTGTGTTGCAAAAACTCATATTGAACATGTAAGTGAAACATGTATATACTGAGTGCAAAGATTTTTACAGTTTTTTTTAGTTCATCGTATTTAGTATATGAAAATTTAGTTTAATTCTTGAGTCAAGAGTTTAAATTGTCTTACTACTTGTTTTCTGAATGCTTCTTGAAGTGCCAATAGAAGAGCAACAAATAGAAAAAGGTTAATTGCCCATAAGATTTTCACACCATCTGTGAAAATTTGGTTATGGATTTTCATTTATTATATAGTAATCACTTACTGCATTCACATTATCTGCAAATCAACAGTATATGGAAAAATACTTTGCTTCATGTTTTTTCACATTTTATTAAAGGACATTAACTTGCAATAAACAGGTTTTGGCATAGGAAAAACCTGGTTTTGGTGGCTGCTGTGAGTCCTTAAAAGATTTACTCTTATGGATCCATTCAGGTTCCATGATAGATCAATTAATATAAAAGAATTCTCTTTTAGTTTGTCTAGGCCCAGTATAAGCGCTGTTGACACTTGATGGAGTAAAGGATTCAAAGTTAAGAAGGGCTCTTTTCTCTTAACTACAGCAGTTACCTAGGTTCAAGCTTATGTCAGCCTGTGAGAAATTACTGTGACATATGCATATGTCGCCACATTGACGATACGTAATCTGGACAGACCGAGAGCCACTACTCTGTTTGGTCACACCCAATCCCATGCCTTTTTGTCAGGGAGAGTGGGTCGGGTTTGAGGACTCACAGCAGCCACCAAAAATAGGGTTTTCCTACTTAAACCTGTTTTTTGACATTGTGGCCTTTGTTCACCCTCAAAGGAATTGTGAAAGAAATTGACAAGTGACAAAATGGCTTAAGCTCTCAAATTTCAATCCCAAAACCCCAGAGAAAATATTTATGGTCCAAGCTCAAGCCACAAGTTTCAAGCCCCATTCTTTATTCCAAATACCACCCACTGATATACAGTGTAGTGACATTTGTTTGAGCTCATGGCAGTAATATTTTAAGAATACTGTCTCTGATGACCACCCTGTACATTTAGAGACTTCTTCGAAAGCGACATTTCTGAAGAAAGCCAACGACATATGTACTTTTGTAACGTCATGTGACTTAGGAAAGGAGTGTGGATCTACCTTTTTAATGTTGGACACTAAAATTATTCTCTGCCCTTGTAGAGAGAGTGTTTTGTTTGTGCTAGAGGTCATAATACTAAGGAGAAGGATCCTGGGATGAAATTCTGCCAAGGCTGCCCCTTCTGTTGAGTGGCTATGTCCAGAAGGAGCCTTTTCCTTTCAAAAGGAAGGCCAAGTGTTGCCCATTTCTTAGTAGAGTTCTCAGAGACTGGGATGACAGCAGCAAGTGGCTTTGTGCCATTGGCTCTTGTTTTCTAGTTGCTACAAAGTTCTGAAAATCTGCCTTTACATGATTAATTATTTTAAATGTAAAGGGACAGAAGGCTGGGGCTAACCTATGAACAATTTGGGTCTTATCCAAGATAGCCGTAGAGCTTCATTTTCCATTAACTTGGTAAAGGGTTTCTTCTATAGCTTTCAGTGCTATATTTGTGGGCAAGATAACCCTTTCTCTTAGCAGTTTCTGAATGTTTATTGAAGGTGGTACCAGGTGCCATTCCGTATTAGGAAATGCTGCTCTGTCTTGAAATTCTACATGTTCCACTTCAATCATGGTTTTTCTTTCAGTACATTAATGAGATACTTACTGTCAGGAGAAAAAATGCACATCAAGGCCTTCTCACCAAGGAATATCAGTATCATCAGGGGTGGATACTGGAGCCCCTGCTATATTTTGTTTTGATGTATTGTAGTTTGAACTGGCCATTTTTGTGCTACCAGTTGTAGCCCTAACATCAAACTCTACTTGGGCAGATTGTGTAGACATTTTATCCTTATGGTTAAAGGCTGAGATATCCTTATATTTTGCTTGTAACTCGGTGTCCAAGACTGATCTGATTTCCTGTTTGGAATGATGTATAATGTTCGTTATGTTTTGCCATTCTGTGGCAATGACATCTTTGAAACTGTCAATAATTTCTTTACGGAATTCAGCAAATGCAGCAAACTGTGTATCCCTTTTATGAGAGCTTGTACAATCTGCAGAATCTTGCATCATGTCCCTGATATATTGCTGTTCTGTAGCAAGGATATCTTTGATACTGCTCATAATTTCCTTACGGAATTCAGCAAATGCAGCAAACCATGTATCCATTTTGGGGGAGCCCGTGCAGTCTGATTGAGCCTCCACTGTCAAATTGCAAATGCCTGGTAACCAAGGAGCAGAAGTCTTGGGTGAGTTACTATACCCCTCAAAGAATACAGTACAGATGTTTCAGCTGCATGGGAGATAGGTTTCCTTTTGGGGAGTTTATTCCATGTGCAGCTGAAAGTTGTTTCCCTGGTCCTTCCGGGTTCACCACGGCAGTTTCAGTTGTGATATCCGCTTCATGTCCGCTAATAGGGACATCTCCCCCAAGTAAAGATTCCTCCATTTCCTCAACAGAGTTAATCTGGGAGGAACTAGGGACCGATACTTCCAGGTTTTTGGCTCAAACAGAGGTCCTCTTCAGAAAAAGAGCCAAATATCTTTTGCCGGAGTTCTGTGGGAAAGATATAATTCATTCTTAAAACTTGTTGCCAGGAGCATGCTACAAATTTCACACAAATCTGGTGACCAACCATATTCCCCTTTATTTCTGCAAGGGCTATGTTCTTGGCAGGTGGTATGGGCCGTACCCACTGGTGAAGAGTGAACCGAGCAATTCACTGCAGCACACTTAATCTGTGGGACATGCATAATAGCAGCCCTTTAGTGATAAAAACATAAGTTTTCATTAGAAACTGCTCGGTGCTAACTATCTGTATTCATTATATAGATAGTACACTCAGATGTTAGATGTGCTAAATTTTTTTTTTTGTCTCACCACTAACAAATAAGGTTAATCTTGACACAAGTATGTAACCATATTGCTGTATACTGTTAGCCCTGAAAAGTAAATTTCATATAAGTAACTTAGCAAGTAATTACATAGCTATACAGTAAACACCCCCGTATTCGTGGTCTCAGGATTCGTAGACTCACCTATTCGTGGATTTCTCTATGGAACATGTATACTCATTATTTGCTGAAAATCCACCCATTCGTGGTATTTTTCACTGAGAAATATTCACTAATTACTATATTTTCATCTCATTTTCATGACTAAATGCACTTTTTGTGATAAAACTAATAAAATACTCAGGTAGTGCTCGAGTTACGATAGTTCACCTTACGATAATTCGATTTTGCAATGGGGTAAGCATTTAATACCGATACAACAATATTTATAAAATATTTGTAAATTTTGCACGGGCACAGGCAGCAGCATACAGGCAGCGAGAGAGACCAAATTACAATAGACAGCTCCATTTCCTCCAACTCTTTATCACATCATCTAGTTAAAAAGTAACAGAGAATGATAAAAGTATTGTTAGTAACATTATACTCTTGCGTAAATGCCTACAGCCATAAACAACTGACGAAGAAACTGTTTTGTTTATTAGCCAATCGGATAACAACAGCCCTTTTGCTTGTATTTCAACTATCGTACGGTAATACTCAATTACCGTAGGTTATTGTACAAATGACGTTGAGTAGAATAGGACTGATATATTTTTACATTATACCCTTATTCGGTATGGATAAAAGATCGGCAAGGAAATATACTGCTAAATTTAAGCTGCAAGTTGTAGCTAAAGCTGAGAAAACAATGTTCAAGCTGATAATGACTATAAATTATCATGCATCGGCAACATGGATGAAACTCGACCGTAATTAAAATTGGAGAAAAAGTATTTTAATCAAGACTACTGGGCATGAAAGAACACATTACAGTACTGCTATTTTTACGCCGATAAACGATAAATATGTAAAGCTCATATTATGATGAAATCAAGTAAAAAAAGCAAATGGAATCTTGATTTTTTTTTACACAAAACAAACTCCCTCAAACGGCCAACGTCATCTATTAACGAAAAGAATAGCTAAATTAATTTTACAGCGAGATGCATTTAAGTTATATTTCACACAGTATAACGAAAAAATACCCTTGCCCCATATAAATAAAGTATCTACAGATTCATTTACGCTAACTAGAAGCAAGAAAAGCACTGTGAACCAAGTTAAATGTGGCAAAATAAACACCGTGTAAACATTTCCAAACCAAAGCGTTTATTGCTATGATCACAGTTTATAATAGAAAAGCAGTATAAGAGTATATACAATATTATTGGATACAGTGAATTAAAGCATAGCATTTTAAAAGATCCATGGAAAAGATGCATTTTCGTTAAGTTGATGTTTTTATAATACGATGTGTGAATATAGAGTACAGTACAATGTAGGCTATGCTACCGTTTATGCCTACGATATACCATAGTGTAGGGCTAAGCTAATTCTTGTTTGTTATTCAATTTCTCTTTGTATTGAATTATCATAAGTCACTCTGCATGAACCTCCAGAAGTAGCTGATATTAATAATCACTATACCGTGCATGTGTAGAGTATACCTTATAGTGTAGGCTAGGCTACCATACATGTATACATGGTACCAAATACCCTAGTGTAGGCTAGGCTATATTCGAGATATGTTTATTCCAAAAAAGATGGGATTTTTTGGAACCTAACCCCGTCGTAAGTAGGATAATAACTGTATAAGTATTTTTAGTGTTTTTCTTTTTGTGTTTGAACTATCAAAATAGGCAGTTCTAAGTGTTTTTAGAAGGATTCTAAGTATTCGCAGGTTCTAGCTATTCTCAGCTGGGTGTGTTATGTATCTCCCACGAATACAGGGGGTTTACTTTAATTTCTAACTCGTGCAGCAGCCTTTGTTTTAAAAATTGCGGTAGTTCGATAGTTTAATGTAGGTGACAAGCCCTGCCCACTAATGGGAGTACTGGAAACGACTTAGCAGAAAACCTCATTCTGTTTTTGTCACACTCTCAAGTGACATCGAGGGTTTGCTGCAGCATTTGTTTACTGATTTTTGTTTGTATGGGTGGGTTTTGGTGAATTATTATCGCGTATTTGAGTAGCCCTCAAGCTTTAATAGCTTTCAGGATAATTTTTTCTAGTTCTATGGTTATTATTATGTCTGATTCAAGTTCACCTAGTTTCGCTATTGGAGCAAAAAGTTGCAAACCAGAGTAATCACATCTTCATATGATTCTTATAGAATTTGCAGTAAATGTAGTGGGCAGAAATATAGTAGGGAGAAAACTTGTGCTAAATATAATGATTAGCAAGAGTAGAAGGTACTTAATCTCAACTAGACAAGTTAGAGAGGGATAGAAAAAGGAAAGCGGCCTCTAGAGCCTAGAAACGAGCTTCCCTTAGCATAGTATTCTACCCTAGCCTAGGTTAGAAGGTAGCTCTGCTATTCCTTTTTCCCTTCCTAATTTTTCTCCTGGTACTAGCCCTCCTGCTTTTAATCCACCTACTCCTTCACCTGGCTGCCTTGCTTCTGAACCCGATACTAATGCCAGTCTAGAATCCAGGTTTCACAGAAAGTTATTTTGCTAGTGAACACAGTGGTGGAGTTAGGTGCGTCACTGAAGGCATTTATGGGAAAATGTAATCAGACGGCACCACTTCCCGCAAAGTGACAAGTGATAGAGTTGTGCAAGTGGAGGAGGTGACTGCTTGTCCCGTTGGTTCTCCTAGACAAAGGTCACTGTCCTGCTTCCCTGAACCTGGGAGAAGACATACCGAAAGTCCAATGGAGGCCGAGGGGGTTGGCCCATGGGTAGTTGCCCTCTCAGTCGAACCTGTTGTGCATTCCCAGGTATCGGCAGACAGCCACTGGAAAGGCATCTTGACAGGAGAAAGTGTTATGCAAGAGGAGGAGGTGGCTTCTCATCCCTCTGTTTTCCTAGATGAAGGTCTCTATCCTGATCCCCTAAACCTGGGAGAAGACATGCCAGAAGTCCAAGGGAGGCTGGTGGGGTTTGCCCATGGGTTGCTGCCCCCTCAGTCGAACCTGTTGCTTGAATATCTCAGGTTTCAACAAACAGCCACTGGAAAGGTGTCTTGGATGTGCACCAGTCATCATCTGACTCTCAAGACTCCAACCTGGACTTGGAAGTGCCGCAAACATTTTCTAGATTCATCTCATCCATTGAAGAGGCACTCAGGCAATGCTGGTAGCTCTTCTACTCTGCCCAGTTAGCGGTTTAAGGAGCTGGGGGCAGTCCTCAACCTTACTGCAGCGCATGGGACAATCGGGAGTATTGCTCTCCTGAGCGTACTTTTGTTGGCCGTCAGTATTTGCCTCCCAAGCGCTTAACAATTCCTCTCAGGCACTCATTGACTTCGTTCAAGCACCCATCTCCTCACAAGCGCCCAGTGCCAGCTTCTGAGCATCTGCCGCTAGTTTCCAAGTGCCCAGCGCCAGCTCCTGAGTGTTCGGAGCCAGTTGCCAGGTACCCAGTGCCTACTTCTGAGTGCCTGGCACCAGCTCCCAAGTGCCTGGCACCAACTCTTCAGTACAGTATCAATCTACTGCTCAGAGCGCCAAGCACCCATTTCCAACCGTGGATCTCCTAGCCTATGCAGCTCTCCTTCAATATTTGCGGGCGAGCTTTCCACCCCTTTTTTGGCTCCAGCTAGCCTCTGGTCTTGCCTATCTTGACTTTCCTGATGAGGAGCCATCCAGATGACAGACCTAGGTTCTGCACAATAGTGCTTTCCTCGTCTTCTAGGAAGGCACTCAAGATTGTAGTTTGGTTTTCTGCTAAGAGGGAGCAAGGAAAGGCCCCCTCTTCTTTCGTCCCTTGCGCTTAATCCGCAGGAGGTTTCTTTCCTACACCACCGGGGAAGCCCCTTCCTGACGCTAGGCATTTTCATCGGTGAAAAATATGTTTTCTGTCGGCAGAACTTGACCTTGTCAAAGACCTCTTTGAGTTGTTTGAAGCTTTCAGTTTCTTTGACTGGATGGTGAGAGCCCTTCCCAAGAAGATTGAAGATTGCGTGATTTAGTTGGAGACTTAGCCTTGGACTGGCTAGGAGTCCTTTTTCATGCAAACTAGACCATCAGGGATGGCTCTCTTGAACTTGCGGCTCTTTTCTCTCTGGGGGTTTTGAAGAAAGAGGTTTTTGATGGTCCCGTTCCACTAAAAGAGTAACTCAGGCCCAGAAGCTGGACCTCCAGTAGAAATCGACTTATGATCTTTTGGCACATTCTTCCAAATGCCCCAAGGATTCGTCCGCGTTTGTTCCTAAGACGGTCTCTCTTCTCCATTTCGTGGGAGTAAGCCCAAGCCCAATCTAGGACCTGCCCAAGGGTCTGTTTCTCAACCAGAACTATGAAGAGGGCTCAAGTCCTTGCCCAAGAAATGAGGAAGAAGTCCTCTTTGCACAAGTGAGAGCCAGTCTTCTTGAGTTTTGGGGGAAGTGAAGTATCAGAGGGACAGAACAGTGGATTGTCAAGGTTCTGAGGGAGGGCTCCTCCATTCTGCTCTTGGAGAGCCCCCTTTTGGTCCCTTCTTCCTTCGCTTGACGGCCTATTCAAGTTCGGCCCTTTCAGGAGAGTCTCCTCTGTCCTTCGAAAGAAAGCCATAGAAGAAGTCGAGGACATCAACTCGAGGGCTTTTACTACCATCTGTTTTTGGTCTCCAAACCATCAAGGTTTGCAGACCAGTCCTCAACGTAAGCGCCCTCATTCTCTTTGTCCAACAGACGAAGTTCAGATGGAGACGAACCAGTCAGTCTGTTCATCCATACACCAGGGTTATTGAATGATAATCTTGGATATGCAGGATGCATGCTTCAACTTCCCCATCCATCCAGACTCCAGGAAGTATCTAAGGTTTGTCTTCCATGATGCTCTCTCAGGCACTCCATGTCAGCTTCTAAACGCCTGTCTCTTGGAGCGCCTGGCGCCAGCTAAATCTTCAAGTTTCAGGCTCTGTTTCTGCCTCTCTATGGCATCTCAAGTGTTCACTCTAGTCCTCACTCCTATTGCTGAAGTGAGTTCATTTAATAGGCATTTCTGGACGACTTGCGTTTTCGATCCCCTTCGAGGGAAAAGTGCATGAAGGACTTGAACATCTCCTCCCTCAGGAACTGGGAATTATCATCTACCTTCAGAAGTTCCAGTTGGCCCTGTCACAAGGGTTCCTCTATTTGGGGATGAGTCTCAACTCTCGGACTTTTCAGGCTTTTCCGTCTGTTAAGAGAATCGCCAGCTGCCTAAAGATGGTCCACAAGTTTCTAGCCCCTTTGTCTTGCTCGGCCCATCAAAGGATGAGACCACCTTGACGTGGTGAGGGGGCTCTTGAACCCCAGGAATTTGTTTCTGGGTTAGAGTCCAAGAGTCTCATATAACATCATATATTATTTTGGATTAAATTTGTGGAATTTTCCACTTTTAGTAAAATTTACTGGACCTGATAAACAGGAAAAGATATCATAGTTGGGAATGGGTTTATATCTGAAGCTAAATAGTGAGAACTGTGGTAGGACCACCAACTGCCCGATAATGTTCAGACCCGAGAGTTACCAGATTGGTAGCTCAAAGGCGGAACTATTTGTTAGGGCTGGACCACAGATTCCAGGGGGGTCTGATTCTATGGATAGGACTCTCGGCATTCTATCCGGTTTGCCCATAACATGATTAGGGTGGGGATGATTTTATCCTTGTAATACTCTCAGTCCTAGCAAGTGGGTTTGGCTTACACTTGGGCCACTCTAATCATGTTGTGCCATCCCCTTTGGGGTAGGGTAGGGAGCAGACATTTGGGAGTCAGTTCTCACTTGTGCCATTGGTGGAAGAATAAAACTCCATGAAAAGCTGATGATATCTTTTGAAGGTTTTCAGGTTATTTATTTTTTTCTCCTCCCTCAAATCTTTATTCTAGGTGAAAATAAAGATTCGAGTACCCCTGGGCCCTTAGGGATGGTAGTGACTCAGCACAGATGACGACCGCTGGAACCTCCTGTAATATCCTTTCTTTGGAAAAAAAAAAAAATCCAAATGTAATCACACTGGAACCTTATGCTCCAGTACACAACAAATCAAAAGAAGTAAATATTGTTTTGACCCAACCTTGACTCACTTCGACTCCCTCTTTGGAAGTGAAAGTTGGTCAAGGTTTCTAACCATGGAAACAGAACAGCAAATCTCAGCCCTAAAGTTGGAAAACTTCTTATTAAAAAGACACTCAACGGCAGAAATGTCGGTTAGACAAATGAAAATGAAGACGTGGCTTATAGAAGCCACAACAAAAAAACCAGTCTGAAGACTATCAGTCAATAAAAAGTATTGACATTGTAAATGTAAAAGTAAAGAAGCATGACACTATGAACAGCATTCAGGGTACTATTGTACTTCCTGAAAATAATGACGAACCGGTTGATAAAAATATGCTGTTGGGCTCTCTTAAAATAAGATATACCAAAGTCCAAGATTGTGAGGTATATATAATACCAAGTAAAAAGAATAATAAAATATTAAGAATAGTAAAAATAAAATTCGAGGGTCAAGATTTACCTCAAAAAATAAAAATTTTGGGCCAGAATAGAGAACTGAGACCTTATGTTCCCAAGCCACTACAATTTCAAAATTGTAGTAAATATGGACACACGAAGAAAAACTGTCGTAATGAACCTGTATGTGCTTATTGTGGCTCTGACAAACATGCCACACAATGGAAATGTAGTGAGCCAAAATGTGTAAACTGTGGACAGGATCATCATGCAAGGTCCAAGGAGTGTGTGTACTACATATACAATACAGAATTGAAAATGTTACAAGAACAAACAGGGATGTCTATCAGAGAGGCTAAATTGGAATGAAAAGTGAAAGGAATGCAAGATCCATCTAAGAAACATACATATTCTTTAATAACAGGAACCAATAAGGAAACAAAAATACATAGAAATAGAAGTAACAAAGCACAGAAAAATAAATCACAAGAAGAAATTAATGCCCAAGGGAAAAAAATTAAAATGGTAAAGAATAAAGAAACTGGTACAAATGATATGGATAACATTTTATCAAATTCATTTAAAATATTGATGCAGATAGGAACACAGGAGGGCGCTACTACTGAAGTAACAGAGGAGGGACCTGATAGACTGGAAATTAAAGATAAAAAAAAGGCCATTGGAAAGAACACCACCCAAAACAAAGAAACCAACAATTGTTAATTTCATTTTAATTCATTCATCTTTGTACTGAATGATCTATTAGGCCCTAGCACTTGGCCTCAGGCCTGGATCTAGTATTTAAATCAAATCCTTCGGGCCAGCCCTATGAGAGCTGAAAGTCAGCTCAGTGGTCTGGTTAAACTACTTTAATAATAATAATCAAAGGATGAGCCTACTGGGGACTCTGTCGTCCATCAAGACATTCGTCAAGTTAGGCAAACTTCCCATGAGTGTTTTGGAATTCTTCCTCTAGGCCAACTGGGACAGGGAAACACAGTCGGACACCTACGTGTTTCCCATCAACCCGAAGATCATGTCTGACCAGCAAAGTGGCGGTCCGAACCTAGACTTTTGGAAGGAAAGCCCTTCATCCTCTGAGCCAAGACCTAGACTTCTATTCAGACTCCTCAGTTCTAGGTTGGGAAGTTCTCTTGGGTAACCGGGAAGTTTCCAGGACGTGGTTGCCGGAAGAACAGAACCTTCACATCAACATCAGAGACCTGAAAGTAATTTGCTTAGGGCCTCAGTGCTTCTTGACCCTAGTTCACAACAAGGCTGTGGTAGTCCATTCAGACAGTGCCACAGCCCAAACATGAAAATTTTTCCTAGCCTAACCTGTCCAAAAATTATTCAGTTATGTGATCCACCCACCTGTTCACGTTGTTCTTCTTTCACTGTGCAATCCAGCTTACGACAACAAAAACCACAAAACAGACTTAATTCACTTAGGGCTTCAGTGCTTCTTGACCCTAGTTCACAACAAGGCTGTGGTAGTCCATTCAGACAATACCACAGCCCAAACATACATATGAAAGCAAGGCGACACTCACTCATTTTCTCTCTGCCAGACAGCAAGAGACCTTCTACTGTGGACAGATCAAATCACTCGATTTATTCAGGGCAAACTAAATATTCTGGTGGACAAACTGAGCCTTCGAAAAGTAGGTCCTAAGCACCGAGCAGACCTTGGATCCCCAGGTCTATCGGAATCTTCAATACAATGGGGCAGGTCGACATTGGACCTGTTTGCCACCTCAAGGAACCATTGTCTTCCTCTCTTTTGTTCTCAGGCCCCAGACCCTCTAGCATGGGCAACAGATGCTGTACTGCAAGATTGGTCCCACTCTTACCACTACGCCTTTCCGCCCTTCAGGTCTTGGGCTCGTTGCAACGTTACGATGACTCTCATAGCCCTGTTCTGGCCCATGAAAGAATGGTACCAGGACTTGCTACGGTTGTGGGCGGACTTTCCTTCCCTTAAAAACCGTCTGCTCACTTTAAGAGATACCAAAGGGTTGTCCGCTCTTGCCCTGACAGGCTTCAGGCTGTCCAGAAGCTTGTCAGAGCATAAGGGTTTTCAAGACACGTCTGCAAGATGCAGACATCAATATCCTAGCCGTGTCTTCCAGGCTACGTGGGCGATTTTCCGAAACTGATGTCTCAGACTCGTGTGACCGAAATTGCAGATTTCCTTCTTTTTCTGAGGAGATCTAGGAATCTCTCGTCATTCAACATTAAGGGGTATTGAGCTGTGTTTAGTTCAATGTTTAAGCACAGAGGTTCTGAATCTTGTGTCAGTTCCAGATCTTAACAACCGTGTCAAGTCCTTTGATATGTCTAAGCAAAGAAAGGAAGATCCTGTCTCTTGGAACCTGGACATAGTGTCAAAGCGGTTGACGGTCCCTCTTTTGAACCCCTTTGTTCCTCTTCTTGAATAAACCTTACTTGGGACTCTTCTCTTTGTGGCCTTGGCTACTGCTAACACATTAGTGAGTTCCAAGCCATTGATAAAGGGTAGGCTTTTTGTTTTATATGGAGATGCAGTTTGCTACTTTACCATTGGTTTTAGCCAAGAATGAGGACCCTTCCAAGCCCTGGCCCCATTCTTTCTCCATTAAGACCTTAACGGATACCTTGGCCTTGAGGAAGAAGAGAGAAGTCTTTGTTCTACTAGACCTTAAGGTATTTCCTGGGCAGGACCAAGAAGAGCAGAAGACCATCCAGTAACCTCTGGTGCTCTGTCAAGAAACCGTCTCGCCCTCTGGCTAAGAACGCTTTGTCCGTCTTCGTCAAAGGCTTAATTTCTGAAGCACACTCTCAGATTCAGGACATTTTGTGTACTTTTAAAGTGAAAGCTCTTGACGTCAGGGCAGTCTCTACCTTATTAGCTTTCAGGCACACATGTCCCTCTCTTTCATTCTGCAGTCGGCCTACTGGAAGTGCAAACTGATCTTTGTGTCTCACTATTTGAAAGTAGTTGAAACAGTGTTGGAAAATTGCAGTACCTTGGGGCCATTATCAATGGCTGGCATGGTATTGGGGGAGGAAGCATGAGAATCTCTTTTTCTGTGGCTATCACTTCGCCTTTAAATAAGGTGTCAAATTTTCTGGAGCCATGGGGTACAATGTACAGTACTTGGAGTACCCACCAGTCTCAGCAGATGGGTTGTGGTGTTTTCAGTGTAGGTGAAAGTGTTGTCTGGTTGTTTTTTGTTTTGGTACTATATCCAGGGCAAGGGCTCTTTTGCATGCTTTGCCAGGAGTTAGGCATATTCTCCACTGCAAAGTTCCCACTTGAGTAGAGGCGACCCACAGCTCAACCGCCATCCCACTACAGGTTAAGATGAGCATCAACCAGAGGCAGTATTCACCTGCAGTAAGTTCTCTTAACACATAAGGAAATGACAAGCATTGTTTCATTGCTAGCAAGTTTTCTATATCAAGTCATTACCATGCCTTAATGTTTTGGAATAGAATAAATCCATGTATCCCACCCCCATTCAGTGTGGGATTCAGCTATGTAATTACTTGGTAAGTTACTTGTATGAAAATGATATTTTCATATTAAAATTAAGTTTTATCTATGCTTACCAAGTAATTACAGAATCAGAGCCCACCTTCCTCCCCTCTCATGGACATAAGGGCACAAACAGAATGAGGTTTTCTGCTAATTTGTTTCGAGTACTCCTGTTAGTGGGCAGGCTTGTCACCTACACTAAACTATCGAAGTGCTACCGCAGTTTTTTAAATAAAGGTGGCCACATGAGTTAGAAACTAAAGCTATGTAATTACTTGGTAAGTGCTGTATATATTAAACTTAATTTTATTATGAAAATATTTTTTCTGAATATTTCACACTTAGCCAGCTGTATGCTGTAAAAAAATTTGTTTATCTAGCCTAGGCTACTGCTTTATCTAGTCTAGGCTATTACAAATCACCTTTAAGGTTATAGGCTATATAAGTAGCAGTAGTAATCATTTATGAATTATATAATTACGACTTAAGTTTTGCCGTAAAAGTAAATTCTTAAATGTTACAACACTTAAGCTAATTGTATACTGTAAACTAATTTGTTTATTTAGCCTAGCTTACTGCTCTATCTAACCTAGGCTACTACAAACAAACCACTTTTAAGGCTATAGGCTACGCAAGAACATAGCTGCAGTAGTCATTAATTAAGTTATATAATTACTACATAAGTTTTGCCTTAAAAGTAAATTCTTGAATGTTACGCCACTCAAGCTAACTGTATACTGTAAACTAATTTGTTTATAGTGTACTTAGCCTAGGCTACTACAAATGCTTTTAAGGCTATAGGCTAAACAAGAACACAACTGCAGTAGTCATTAATTAAATTATATTATTATTACATAAGTTTTGTCTTAAAAGTATATTCAAGCTAACTGTTCATCTAGCCTAAATTACTGTAACTCACATTTAAGGCTATAGGCTACATAAGAAAATGCTTCAACAAAAAGATTTTGCCAAAGGAAAAAATTTTTAATAAGCTAGGTACATAAATTAAGTACACTTTCAATGGCCATTGTATGAAAACATAAAAGTTAATCATTGCAAAGTTAAACGGACATTGTGAATGATTTTTCCTTCTATGCTGCTCTCAGTGGATCAATACTTATTGAAAGTAGTTCCATAAGGAAAAACGTCATGTGGTCTGGTAAAAGTTCCCTTATATCAATGATAATTGGGGAACATTTTCACCAAAAAATGCATTCACTACAGCCAAACAATTGGTGTCACCTTAAGGTTTGGAAAATTAACGCGGTTAAAAGCCTGTTATGGCTCAGCATAACTTACATGAATGGTCGGTTAATTAAAAGCCACTACGGTTGACAATAGCGAAACTTTTTTTCTAGCCTGCCGTGATCTAAATACTTCGGTATAATTACACATTGGCTAATCCACACACCCAACTTTGCGTTGGCGAGAGAAGCTGGATTCCGGCTTTTCACACACAAAATAACTACCAGCTAAAAAGTTTTTTAAAACTAAAACTTTCACTGGGACATAAAAACTAAACACTTAACTTGCTTCTTTACTTGATACTTCCATAATAATTGAAATTTGTGTTAGGAGCACTGAGCACTGACTTGATGTCTTTACTTCATGGACCAATACAGAGTAATGGCTCCCGGTCTGTCCAGAAGACTCCGGATTACGTGTAGTCAAGATGGCAGCATATGTATACGTGTCAGAGTAACTTCTTCTCGCAGGCTGATATAGAATTGAACCTAAGTAACCGTTGCAGTTAAGAGAAAAGAGTCCCACTTAACTTTGAGCTCTATACTCCATCATGTGTCTATGGCACTTATACTGTGCCTAGACCAACTAAAAGAGACTTTTTTTGTTTATATTAATTTGTCTATCATGAATCCTGAATGGACCCATGAGAGTAAATCCTTTGAGGATGAACAGCGGCCACAAAATAAAAAAAAATAATTATGCACGGTGTGAGAGAGAGAGAGAGAGAGAGAGAGAGAGAGAGAGAGAGAGAGAGAGAGAGAGAGAGAGAGAGAGAGAGAGAGAGAGAGAGAGAGAGAGAGAGAAATGAGCAGCTCAGTGTGTTGCCACTGTCTATAAAAAATTTCATGACTAAGTTTGCATTATAAATGTTTTTAACATCTTACTCAGGAGAGTGCCATGTCCCATGCAGGAAGATATGCTCTGCATTGGTATGACATGTTACCATAGTGTGAAATTTATATATTTTTATAAAAATTTTTTTATAGAAATTCTCTTATGCTGGCAACTTTGCCTACTTGATCCATGATGCAAAATTTTTCAAGGTTACTGGGAAACAGTTTCTGTATGGCATTTTTGGAAGAATATTTATGAATTTTTTTCTCATGCAGACTTGTGGTCTTTACATGCTTTTATTTAATTTGACTTCTGTGTCTTTCTGTGTGTCTGTTTGGCTCAAAACTTGTAACTCAATTTTCGACCTGTTCCCTTCTTCCGATGGACTTGAAATTTGCATGGTTACTCAATCCCAGTGATAATACAACCTTACATGATCAGCAGGTCAGCAATTACCTCTAGTGACCCTACAGTGACCTCTCGCTGTTTCTCAGGATTTGTATGAAACTCTTCAGATTTTTCATACCTTCTTTGACTCAGTAGAATAAGTTAATAACTATGGATTTTTCAAACCTTCTTTGGCTCAACAGGATATCACGGAATGTAGTAGCAAACAAGCTCAGTTGCCAGAGTCAATAGTGATGGAATGGTCTCTGCACCCAAGTACAGTATCGGAGAAAGGCTTTTTGAGCTTTGGGGAGTTCCAGTATAGATCTCTTTGCCATCTGGCACAAAAGAAAGCTACCAGTGTTCTGTTCCATACTGCCAGACCCATGAGCTGTGATGGAGGATGCCTTTCAGCACCAAGGGACAACTTAGTAGCTTACACCTTTCTGCCATTCTGCTTGATTCAGCAGATCATCAACAGGTTGTAGATCACCTCTAATCTCAGACTGACTCTGGTGGCTCCCAAATAGCCATGTGCTTCGTGGTGTCCAGACCTGCTGGCTATGTTATACAAAGTCCTAAGAGAGATTCTTCCTTGGCATAACCTTCTGTGTCAGCTGCATGTGGAGAGGTACAACCAGGCTGTAGAGGCTGGCGCTTCATGCCTGGAGACTATCCAGGTCTCCTTTGAGCAGGTCTTCAGTGGCTGTATATCAGGGAAAATGGGCTGTCTTTTGTGCTTGATGTCATTGACAGGGTATCCCTGCAGTCAGAACAACTCTTCAGCAGGTAACAGACTTCCTTGTCTTTCTTCACTTAGAGAAGCTCCTCTCAGTCTCCTCCATTAAGGGTTACAGGTCAGCTTTCGGCCAAGTTTTGAGAAATGAGTCTGACTTGTCGCCCATAAGACCCTTTGAGAGAATCACCAGATAGGGATCTGATCCTAAACTGTTTTCCTTTAGGCCTTAACTTTGGCAGAGTAGGTGAGTTTCATGGCATCTCTTATGATGTTAAGCACTGAAGGGGATGGGGATCTCTCACACTTGACTTTATCTAGAGTTCGTAGTGAAGATTTTGAGTCCATTGGTCTCTGAGGTCAGGTTCAAGTCTTCTGCGATCCCCCTCCATAGAGGATTTCATTAGTAGTGAATCAGACGAGATGCTGTGTCCTGTTAAGGTGCTGCGTGACTATCTTAAGGCCTGAGTGTTGACACCTCTTTGTTAGTACTGGCAAGATCAAGAGATGTCCAAGAACGCAGTCTCTTTTTGGCTGTGTGAGACGATCAAGCGGGTGCATGCCTTGTCTAGCAAGGAGGTTGAGGGTACAGACCGAGCAAGAGCTCATGAAGTTGGGCATCGCCCTGACTACGGCATTCAGAAAGAACCTGTTGGTTTTACAGGTCTTATGATGCAGGGGTATGGTCTTGTCAGACAACATTCACCTTTTGTACCTACTGGGCATTGCCCACAAGTCCTTGGAATTTTTTTGGGGTGGGTATCCTTTGGTGGTTGGTCAACAAGTTGGGACAGGTTGCATCTCGTCTAAGGTATTCAGTTAAGTGAGAGTGTGTGCGAGTGACTAGTTCTTCCCCCTTTCTCTTCTCCTGTCTGTAGCGTAGGGCTGAAAGTCAGGTTGCTAGGCCAGTAACTGCTGGACGGATGTGGAATGCAGGTGAGCTACATGACTGGGCCCCAGTCCATTTCTTTTATTTTTGAATTCAAATGTATGCAAGTCCCCCCTTTCTCTTGGCAAGGGACAGACAATAAAACAAACTCATTTGTTGTATTAGCTGTTTAATTGTCCCTGACACATACTGGTTCTTTCTGCCTTTATTAGGTAATGTATGCAAACTGATTACAGTATTTGATGCCCAGAAGCCTAGCAGCTGTAACATCTCATATGTTCAGCATGCTGGAGGTGCGGGGTCCCTTCCTCCGCTCGTATGGACCTTCCTTGTAGGTAGGGAGAACCTGCCAGTTTGCTCAGAGTGCCCAGATTCCTTTCACTAATGGGTAAGTCTCGTATGTGAAGAAAGTGTTTGTATTTATATAGGGACAAATAGCAAATTTTAAAAGTAATTGCATTTTCCTAACCTACAAACCTCAAGTTCTTTGCATAAAAACCCCTCTCAACCACCTGGGCAGGAAGGCAAAGTGGAGTGCAGACTAACATGTAATACCAGGCTTCCCCCAGCCTGTTGATAGTAAACTACCTTGTCACAAAAGTTTTAAATGACCGCTCCAGTTTATGTTTGCAAGCTAAATCCCTTGTAAAGAACTTTGGGTTTGTATGTTAAACAAAAATTTCATGTAAAATCTACTGTATTTTTATTTTTTATGTGCTGATACTTTCTCCCGTCTCATTTTTCAGTTTCTATTTGTTTGACTTTTCCTTAAATTCAGTTTTATTATTTATTTGCCTCATTATCAGCAGTCTTGTGTGGTGTGATAGGCATGTCTCATATTACCTAATATAACTGGGTGAAATTAATATGTATCTCACTTTATATTCCAAGTTAGTGTAAGAAGAATATTGGTCTATTTTATTTAATGTCACACTTCAAGATTTTTGCAAAGTCCAGTAGATGGCCTAAAAAGCCTTTTGAAACTAAATTACTTTTTAACTGTTGCAGGTAAAGGCCTTAATGAAAGATGTTCCTCCAGCAGCAAGAATAGGACTTCTACCAGAAGTTACAATTTCCTCTTATCTTCGTTTTTTGCAAAATAGTGATTTTGATGTATTTGATTCTAGCCTTCAAAAACGCAATCACCTCCTCCCATTGCATCTATGGTGGGCTAAGGTTAGAAAGACTTGAGTGTTTGTTTCTCATGTGACCTCAGTTAAATTGTGTATTATCTTGTTCATTGTTTGAACTAAGAATGTATTTGATATCCATTGTATCCTGTGTAAATAAATAAATATATTTTAAAAACATTAATAATGCAAAAGAAAAACTTTTAATTTTACAATTTATTATATTTATATTTCATACAAGTATGTACACTGAATATCTTCAAAAGGGGTTACTGATGATATTTTATACAAATGGACTTATGAAAACTCTTGCACCAGATTCATCATCATTTACCCTATATCAACAATATGATAATTTTTAAAGGCTTTGGTTAGACTATTTATAGATTTTCATACATTATACAATTTACAATAATATCTAAGCTCACTGCGCATCAGGTACACAGCTGTTGACAAATGTTCTTCTATTTTTGTGCTTTGAAGACAATAACATTTTAATATATAATACAAACAATAAGGTTTTTGTTAACTGATAATAAAATCCAATTAATTTATAAAAATATAAAAGGTCTTCCTGAATACACACACACAGCAACAACAAACTGAATGAACACAATAAAGTAGTTATGAATATGTCAAACTGGATGCTTTAGTGAAAAATGACTATTTACAACACTGGTAGAGTGAACATGATAACAGACATATATCTGAGCAATAAAAAAAATTTTAAAGAAAAATCTGGTCAACAGACATCCAAGAGTATGAGAAACAGTTCAAGTGAATTCTGGATTAAAATGGATTATAGGTTTTAATGGCACAATCTTGCTTTTGAGCAAGACAAAGAATCAAAGAATACCAGATCTAAAATATTGAAACATGCACATGGAAAATATTTGGAATGTAACCACAACAATTCCCTTGTAGAGAGCAGGGCAGCTTCTCGCAGTGACAGATGCCACAGAAGAGTCACTTGTAACTTCTTGAAATTGGAGTAAACTTGTGACTTTGGAAATTCAAGATTGTTTACATAATGACCTATCTGCAGTGCTGTTATTTGAGTAACTGCATCTGAAGAAGAGGTTGATCTTTGGTGTTCAGGGGTTGTACACAGCCAGCAGCAATGATACACTTCAATACCTATGTGAAAATTCATTGAAAATGAGAGTTAAATTTTCTGACAACTACAGGAAATATAACAAAGGTAAGCTTATGGGGAAAATATCAAAGTTCAAAAGTAAATAAAAAAAATTCGTTGTACAAAAACAATAAAACAAAGTAAAATATTTTATTTTATTTAATTATGGATCACCATTACTGAAATTTCAAAACTCTAGAGAGCACTCCAAATTTTAGGGTAATATGTAATATTATTACAGTACAACCTTGTTTTACTGCCTTTTCAATCCAAACCAGTATACTATAACTGTATATGTATACAGTATATTTAAACTTTGAACATCATGAGTAACACACACAAAATGATGCATTATTTCCTTTGGAAACCACATCTTTTGGCAACTATCTCATTTGTACTGTAATATGATGCACTCCATCTTAACCCTATGCCTTTTGTAAAAACACCTCTTATAAATGTAAATCTTTTTTTTGTGTGTGTGTGAAAATTCCTTTGTCTGCTGCATGGGGTATCAAAGACCCCTTTCATATCATAAATTTTTCTTATCTCTACTTAACAGATACTGATTTTATTTGTGGGGGAAAGTGCAAATGAAAACGTGGAAGCTGTGGGGATGAATTGTTTGTGAAGAATATGTGAAATGATTAATCAATTTGGTTACTTAGAGAGGATGAAAGAAAACGATATGTTAGTGAAAATCACTACGTTCTGATGGAGGAGTGCCAACACCCTCTCAGTATTTATCTTCAACTCCTTCCTAGAAGTCATGTACAGGGGACAGTGATGCTATAATCAGATTCTGATTTTCATATTTTGTTTATTTGATCTGGGCTACAAAGAAGAGGTTTTCCTTTTTCTCTTTCACTGTCTCCTGCCTGACACTCATCACTCATGCTGGTTAGTCTATTACAGTATTACTAACTCTCAAAAGATTGTTAACCCCTTAATGTTCAACCCTAAATCATTCTTGTTTTCAAAAACAATGTCAACAATGGAAGTAGGTTTGTCTGTACAGATAAGTGGGGCATGGGCCATGGGAACAGTTTTTGATTAGGTTGACATTATTCCTTCTTAGTAAGTCAACAACTTGTTCAATAAACAATGGTGCCTCACCTCTTCCAGTTCACGTTCTCATGCCATTTCAGCAGAAACATTTCTTCCTTTTTAAACAAATTTATTTCACCATGATCATATTAAAAATACTGATATTTCTTATTATTCAAAGTCTGTTTTATCTCACTTGCTACACCACCATGACTAAGTCTATCTTGACAGGTTTCACTTCCACTAACCTATCCGTGCTCTGTTTTCACTATTTAACAACACTAATTAAATCTTTTCACCTATGCTTCCCTTTCTACCATTTCCTTGTATCTGCATTTCCAGTCCTTTATAAATCTTTCTTACACTACATATTATCCACAAAATTTTATCAGCACAGTGTCCACTTTTTTCCATTTGCATTCAACTTCATATAGGTAATCCCATCACATGTAACAGACATAGATACTTAGAAAAAGGAAGAAAGATACTTAGAAAAAGGAAGAAATTTTGGAGATGTGTCAAAATAAAGTGGTAAGATGCATGGTTGCAGTGCACTGAGATGATCACAGAACAAGGGAGGAAGCTGCAGAAAGATGTGATGTCCAGAGGCTGGAAAACAGACTACCATTTCAAAGACTGAGATGATTTTGGCATATGACAGGAAGGGAGGAGTTGCATTTAAGAAAAAAACCAGTAGAGTCCCAAAATATAAAGGAAAAAAGGCATGACTGAAGACCTAAACAAGACATGAATTCAAGAAGTAAGTACAAAACAAAAGTGCACTTGCATAAGACAGCTGGTACTCTGTTCACACCTGATCCTATAAATGGAAAATTCAATGTAAAAAAGGGATTTTGACGAAGGAAAATCTATTTCTGGAGAGGGGACCATGTCACCCGATGAAAAAGTCCATTCAGCACTTATTTCTAGGTAATTCCGTTGCTAGATACCAGAAAGCTAAATGAAATGCTGGAGTTACTACCCCAGAGCGAGCTCCATCAGATGGAGTCGTGTATGGAAAAAAGAGTGAACTACAAAACACGGAACCTTATCCTATAGAGATCCCAAGGTCAAAAGTCCCACAGGGAGGTGCCGTTACAAACCCATGTACCACCCGTGGACAGCACACAAAACACTGCTAGCGCATTCCATGAAAGCAACACCCCACTAGAATGATGTTTACTATGGGAGGGACATGACACATGATGGAGGTGGGTCATCGGGTGACGGTCCCCTCTCCAGAAATAGATTTTCCTTCACAAAATCCCTTTTCTGGATCGGGTCCCGTGTCAGCCGATGAAAATTAACAGAGAAATAAACATAATTCTTAAACTAAAAAGATAAAAATTCTAAGGGGAACAGAAGACCGAAGGTCAAAAAGAAACTTTTAATCACTAGTAACAATAACAATAATGTACAAAAGAAACTGATGTTAGCTTAAAAATACATAAACAAATAACTATACAATATTGAAAACCTTATATAACTTAAATGTGTCATTTAGACAAATACATGGATAACACAGCCAGGTGAGAAGTCAAGGCAAGCCTGACTGAAATGACCGTAAGGGGATAACTGAGGCAGTGGAGGAGGAAATGACTAGGAATCAGAAAGGGAACCAGAGGGAGGGACAACGTTCCCTGCCGCGACTGCTGAGAATTTAAGAGCTTCTAAGGATTTCAAATAGTGACGTTGAAAACCAAGGGTGACTTCCAACCGGTGTACCTGGTAAGATCCGTGAAATTCATGTAATGAAAGTAATTAATGGAGGTGGCCACAACTCTAATATCATGAACTTTTGGGACTGAGTCAGGGTTAGCCTGCTTGATAAAGTAAAGGATCTGTTGTCTAATAGCAGACATAGAAAGATTACCCCCTCCTTCCCTGATAAAGAGAGGCCCAGAAGAGATGTGAGAGGACCTGTCTAAATAAGCCCTCAAAGTATGAACTGGACACAGGGACAGGTCTAGAGGCAGAGGAAGAATTTTCCAAGGCGACCACCTATGCTGCGGATCTTCATTTTTGGCCAGGAAGGTAGGGTGAGAATCAGCAAAACCTCCCCTGATGGAAGAAGTCGACGTGGTTGGGTTCCCTAGAGAGTGCAGACAGCTCCGAAATTCTAGCACCCGAAGCCAGGCTAACTAAAAACAACGTTTTCCTCAACAAGGAAAGGTAGGGGCAAGATTGATTATCGATATCTGAGGCTAACTTCAACACGTCATTTAGAAACCAGGAAACCGTATGTGGACGGATTACTGGCCTCAGACGTGCACATGCTTTAGGGATGGAAGAAAGTAAGGGTCTGTGAGGTCAATTTTGAAACCATACAAGAACACTTTTACGTAGAGCCGACTTGACTGTAGTAACAGTACTAGCGGCTAAACCCTTCTCAAACAGTGATCTAAAAAGGAGACCGCTAAATTAATGGTCATTACTGTAGCCTCAGATTCTCTTAAAAGAGTGCTAGTTTCTTAATTGCTGAGTCGTACTGACGAAGAGTGGAGGCCCGTTTATCTGATTCTAAGAACATGGTATTGACAGGATCAACGTTAGCATCCCTTTGAGCCGCAAACTTCATAAAGTCCACAAAGCCAGGGCATTTTGGATTTTTGAGGAAGCTGACACAGTCTGAGTTTGTACTACTTGTGTTAGTTTTTGACTGGGGATTCGGATGTGGCGAAGTTTCAGTTCTAGTAGAAGAAAACCAGCTGCTCTTTGGCCAGTAGGGAGCCACTAGAGCTATTTGACCCTTGAACGTCCTCAGTTTGTGGAGGACTTTCAACAACAAATTCACTGGAGGGGAACAGATAGATCACCTTCCACCTGTTCCAATCCAATGACATTGCGTCCGTGAAAAGAGCTTGAGGGTCCAGGTTGGGAGCTCGTAATGAGGGAGCTTGTTGTTGAGCTTGGTTGCGAACAAATCTACCTCAGACCCGAACTAGTTGGCAGATCAATTGAACAGGCCCCTGTCTAGGGACCACTCCGACTGAGGAGTTGTCCTGGAGAGGGAATCTGCTGACGTTTCGGACCCCTGCAAGATGGGTGGCAGATAGGTGCCACTTGTTCTGCAGGCCAAGGAAGAAAAGTGCAATCATTACCTGGTTGATCCTGCTCGATTTTGAACCTCCCTGTTTATGCAGTGGACTACCGTGGCGCTGTCCAGAACCAGTCTTATGTGAATCTTCTTGGGTGGAAGAAGCTTCTTCAAGGTAAGGAAGACCGCCATGGCCTCCAGAACATTTATATGGAACTGGCGGAACATGAGGACCAAGTCCCCTGTACTTCTTGGTGTTGAGAATATCCTCCCACCCGCAAGGAGGCGTCTGTGTGGATAACCAACGCGGAGGAGGAAATGAAGGGGACTGACTTGGACAGGCTCTTGACAGTTGACCAAGGGCCAGTCGCTTCTTCAAGATGTGGGGAATCAGAGACACCTTGTCCCTGAGCCTGATATTTGCCCGACTCCGCCACACTCTGTTGATATCCTTCAGTTTCACTTTCAGCAACAGGTCTGTCACGAGCGAACTGAAGGGAGCCCAAGACTCGTTCCTGGGTCCGCCGAGAGGCCCTTTTGGATTTGAGAAACTGTCTGGTTGTTCTGGCTATCTCCTTCCTCTTGGGAGGAGGAAGAGAGCTTGTGAGAATTCAGATCCCACTGGATTCCTAGCCATTGAAAACAACTGCTGGGAACCAGGCGGGACTTCTCCTGTTTACACGAAAGCCCAAGGATTCTAGAAAGTCGACCACCACGGATGTAACTCTCGGCATTCCTCGGCTGGATGCCCAGATGATCCAGTCGCCGAGATACGCAGCCAGCGTAATTCCTTGAGATCGGAGTTGCTGTACGACCGTGTCTGTCAACAATGGTAAAAATCCTTGGGGCTATGTTGAGGCCGAAAGGCATCACCTTGAAGGAATATGCCTGCCTTCGAGCCTGAACCCCAGAAAGGGGGAGAACCTTCTCGCAACCGGGACGTGATAATAGGCGTCGGAAAGATCTAGAGAGGTGGTTACGGCTCCACGGGGCAGTAGGGTCCGAACTTGGGAGACAGTAAGCATCCGAAACTTGTCGCATAGCGAATGTAGGAATTCAGACGGGACAAGTCCAGAATTACTCTCCGTTTGTTGGAACCTTTCTTTGGGAACACTGAAGAGCCTGCCTTGGAACTTCAGAGACCTCACTTTCCTTATAGCCTGTTTCTGTAGGAGATCCTCCACAAAGTCCTCGAGATCCTTGGTCGTAGCCTGATAAAACTTGACTGGTGGAGGGGGGATTGTCGATCAACTCCAGCCTAGGCCCTTGGAAACTATACTCTGAGCCCAGGGACAGAAGGTCCACCGAGCTCGAAAATGGTACAGCCTCCCGCCCACAGGATGTATGTCATCGGTCCTGTGTTTGCTTCCCCCCTCTGGAGCCTCTACCTCCCCTGTTCCTGGGAGAGGAGCGGGGGGCTCCCCTTCCCCGAGCGAAGCCACGGGGCTTATTGCTTCTGGGTGATTGTCTGGGGCGAAATTTCCCCTGACTTTCATATGCAGGATTGAAAGCTGGGGAGGAGACATAGGAAGGAGCAGCCAAAGACTGATGTGCCGGGTTTACCAGGACATACTGAGGGGGAGGATGGGAGGAAGAGGTCGAAGGTTGACTTTGTAAAGGAACCTGGACCAAGGACTGAGCTGGAAGACGTTTGAAGTGTTTAAATTTCTTACTGGACTTGGTGGGAGTGCTGGCAAGATCAGACTGTTTCCTTTTATAGGGCAGGCCCCAACGGGAACGGAGGCTTTGATTGACCCTAGCTGCCTCAGATAAGACTGCATCAACTTCTTCTTGTGGGAAAAGATTAGCACCCCAGATCGAACTCTTAAGAAGCTTATTTGGTTCATGCCGAACTGTGGCTGCTGAAAAGATGTGCTTCCGGCAGGCCAGTCGGGCAGTCATAAGTCAAACAGATCTTGTTGAAAACTCGCCAAGAGAGATTTCGTCAAGACCTGGAATAATGGATCTTCTCTGTAAACCAAAGAAGTTGCTTCCGCTAAAGCCAAAGAGTTCAAAGACCTGGCGAGCCTTTCCTTAGTATCAGCCTCTGTTTTCAAGAGCGACTCCGGGATCTTAGGGAGCTGCTCACTGAACAGATCAGAGGCGCAGTCTGGGTCAAGTCGAGTCACCGTAAACGTATTAGGGGCTCCCTTCCAGAAGTCGGTGCCTCCGGGAAAGACGAGCGATGTAGGGTCCGTCTCACGGAGATGAGGAAGGGGTTTACCTTCGAAGCAAGCCTGGCTAGTCAGGAGGCCACTTTCAAAGTGCAAGGGAGAAGGAGAACATCACTGAGAGTGAACATAGTGAACACTCCCTTAGCTGGTGTGAGCTTAGTGTTCTCCGCTTGCCACTCCGTAGGGTCCTCATCAAAGACGACTGGGCTTGGTCCCTAGGATAGATGACCGTCTCCTTAGGGACTTTATCAGACCTGTTCCAAACCTCTCCCTTCAGCCTGGCAAAACCAGTGTAGGAGATGTCAGGTCCGGAGGATAGAACTCTAACTCTTCCACTCTCCTCGTGCCTAAACCCTCTATGGTAAGAGTACCTTCACTGGGAGCATAAAGGGTGAGACGCCAAGATTCCCTAGATCAAAGGGAGGGAGAGTGGAAGGGTCAGGAACAGAATGCCTAGAAACGTTGTTGAGATTCCACCTTCTTGAAAGAGACTGAAAAAGAAGAAGCAAGACCAGACAGCTTACTGTCTACTCTCGCGTCGATCTTCTCAAATCTCGCGTCGATTCTTTCCAGGAACTGTTCAAAGAAATGAAGTGTATCCAAAGAAGGAGGAGGGGAAACTACCTGACGTGATTGAGGCTCCGCCTGGGACCCGGAAGGGGAGGCTGTACTCGTCGACGGGACGGGGCTCGCCCGCCGTCGATGCCGCCGCCGGAGGGACCCCATGTCGGCCTGCCGGAGTAGGTAAGGTTTTCTTTTTAACGGACTTCACCTTCGGGGCAATAGACCCAGACGTGCCCGAAAGGTATGAAGATTTAGAAAGCCTTTAAAAGAAGCAACAGAGGAAGAAGGAGAGTTAAACAGTGAAGAACCTGCCTCACTTACCCCCCTGCCTGATGCTCTGGGATAATGCTCGGAGACTCAAGGCGAGAGCGACCGCCGCCGCGGCTTCAGTGCCGCCGCTCAAAGCCGAACCGTCTGGAGAGGGCTGGGTCAACTCGAATCCCGGCAATCAACGGAGCAGCAACCTGCGTCGGTGACAGAAGCTGTGATCCAAGCGCCGGGGAAAGAGGACATTACAAATGTCCCGAGAGTATGTAGGATTGCCAGCTCCTACGTTGCGCCCAAAACCGCTAACCCAGACTTTAAGGGCCTGAATCAAGAATCACGAGACTTGCGGTCAGCCTGCGGAAGAAAAACATTATTGTGGTCTTACCAAGGCGGAGGGAATCGATAAAAATGTAAATATTATAGTTGGCTAAGAAGGAAAGATGCATGATCACCTACCGAATCATCGATAGCCTGCTCGTAAAGAGCGTAGCAAACATCACATCCGTCAGGGTGCCAAACAATAAGATCCCCTACGTGGACCGCATCCGGAGTGAGACCGGCAAACCGTGGCCGCTGGCCTGATGGAGGGCTGCGGAGCACCCTTCTTCTTGGCAGCGTACCACCTGTAAGAGTATGAGATTATGAGTACACTGTGTAAGGTGCGGAGTAGTGTGCGGAGCAACACAGTATTAAACCAAGTCGTGAAACCAGCCGGAATGATCCGGGAGGTAACCTGGTAAAAACTCATACAAGCAAAAATAATAATAAAGCAAAATAAATTTACGGAACTAGCGGAGTAACATGCCTTAAAGTAAGTGACGGATACAAAGTGAAATGAAATGGGAAGGTTAAACTGTCCGGAGAAAGCGCATTCCGGCAACTAAAAATAATATGAAACTAGCGATAACGGAAGACCGATAAACGCTAGAACGCCGGAGCGGGAAGCAAGGAATGCGCTCCGAAAGAAGACAGTAGTTAGCTAAGGTCAGGGAACGCCAAGAGCCCGACACGAAGACAGTCAGGCGGAAAGCTCTAACTGGCAACGAAGAAGGGACTGAACCGGAGTGTCGCCAAATTAAACGACACGGAGAAGACGATATGAAGGGGAGGAATGGGAACCCGAAGGAAGAACCGAAAGGAACGACCAGAGAGTGGGAATGCACAATCCGGGCGTTCCGTGTCCTCCCGCCCACACGCTGACTGAGTCGTTACCCAGCAAACGCGAGAGAAGCAGGAGAGGAACAGGGACAACCTCTTCCAAGGGGGGGGGATGGGGACAGGGAGATAAAGATGGCCAAAGATGGTGGACAGGAGAGGGGGAAGCTCTTCCCGGAGGGGGAAGTACAAAGGTAAAGTCACGGACCGTACCAAAGAGAGGCCAAACAATGCAGAGGAAGGGGGCACAGGCTATAGGCTAGGAAAAGGATGGGTCGACATATCCAAAAACTAGAACTAACCTTAAGTAAATACCAAACTAGGGTAGGCTACATGAAGCCCCTCGCTATCCCAGCTTAACCAAGAGGCTCATTAGCCTCTGTGGCAAAGCCGAAACAGGGAGAGGGAAGCAACATGAGGTCCCTCGCTATTCCAGCTTAACGAGGGCTTATCAGCCTACGCAGAAAGCCGAAACAGGGAAGGGAACATAAGGAGAAGACCCTGGTAAAACTTAAGGAAAGCGCCGCATGGAAAAAGCGAACACAAAACCCTAGAAGGGCATGTGAACGGAAAGAATGAACGACCATCCCCCTTTTTTATGGAAAAAGGGGGGCAATAGCCTAACGCCCCAAAAAAGGAAAACCAAAGCTAACACCAACCCATAAAGTAAAAATATCAATACAAAACAAGAGGAGGACCATACCCAACACGATGTGGGCGTGAAGGGAAATGCGCCTCAAAAAAAAAGAAACATCCATGATAATCATCAAATATCAAATGCATCCGAACACTGGGTTAAAGGGAAAACAAAAAAAAAAAAAAAAACTTAAAAGTACAAACGTAAATAAAATTCCCAGAAGCTACGAGAAGGAAGGGGCAAAAATAAGGCATGTAAATGAATTGATAAAATGCGAATAGGCTCGAGGGAAGCCGCGCTAAACACCAGCCCTCAACTCGAAGCAAAGGGAAACAAACGTAGTCAATCAAAATCACTAATTAGACCTCATGAAAAGGAAAATGCTCCTAAACACGAAGAGGAACCGTGAAAAGATTGAAAAACAGGGCGACCCAAGATCACGAACCACGCATGGAGGTCACGTGAGGCCGTGAGAGGAGACCGAGGCGGGCGTTATAAATCCCTTTAATTATTAAACTAAAGGGAAATAAGAGCCTCAATCGCCTCAACTAAAACACGAAATATTGGTACTCAACTTAGGTGACGAAAGACCTTGTGAGGAAGTCATAATGATGCAAAAAGGCACAAGATTAAAAGCACAACGAAAAAAACGTGTGAACGATGGTGCTTGCTGAAATGGAATGCGGCTAGCAGTGTTTTGTGTGCTGTCCACGGGTGGTACATGGGTTTGTAACGGCACCTCCCTGTGGGACTTTTGACCTTGGGATCTCTATAGGATAAGGTTCCGTGTTTTGTAGTTCACCCTTTTTCCATACACGACTCCATCTGATGGAGCTCGCTCTGGGGTAGTAACTCCAGCATTTCATTTAGCTTTCTCTGGTATCTAGCAAACGGAATTACCTAGAAATAAGTGCTGAATGGACTTTTTCATCGGCTGACACGGGACCCGATCCAGAAATGTTAATGATGGGAAGATTACACTCCACATCCACACTTCACTTGCATAAACAGGAACTGGTTTAAAACTCTCTTCACTATATATGCTCCATCTTTTGCTGCTGTATACACACTGCTCTCTCACACCTTTTGTAAAAGACCTTGCTATCTTTCTTGCTTAATGAAAGCTCTCCTCATAACATTCATACTTGCATTTGTTGCTCCAGCTTCTAGGCTTACATTTACCCTAAAAACTGTGCTCTAACATTCACTTTCAACTTTCTTTTAAAACATTTTTGAACTTACACTCGAGTTTCTTCATCTTTTCACTAACAGCACTTCATCAGTATCATCTGCAGACCTCAGCCACTCCACATTTCCAACAGAAATCCTTTCCTTACTCTGCAAAACTTGAACCTGCACCACCTGTTCTTTCTCTGATTTCTCTCATCTCTCTATTCATGGGACATTTAATACTCACACTTAAGACAATCTCCCATCAAAATACTAGTTTTACTTCCATCTTAACTTCAAAAATCTCAAATTATTTTCTACTCTGCATCATTTATCAATTCTATTGCAAGTTTTTTCTAGGTATCGATACATTCACAAAATTTTATTTACACAAGTTACAATTCATGTTCCTATCCCCAACTTTTCTTATTCCTTACACTTACACATGTCCTTTCCCTCACCGCTCCTATCCCTTCTTCCATAAAAATGAACGACTGTGGTAGCATTACTGACTTTATCTTAGATCAACTTACATCAAACAGTTAACTCTCTCATCTACATATTTTGACACATGCATTGCTGTCATCATAAAAACTTCTAAAAGTATCAGCAACATACCTAAATACGTATTCTATTTTAAAATGCATCTGATCAATTCCAACAGTTTTCTTCAGCTCCATGTATGCCACATACAATACAAACTTTTCCCTAAGCTTTCATACTTCTTAAATGATAAGTTTCACATATATTTTATCCATACACCTTCCTCCATGCCTAAAATATCATTGTTTGTTCCCTTATCTGTCATCGTCTATTTATCTACTCAAGATCAAAACTTCACTGTGCACTGTCTAAGGCACAGCAAGTTTATGCCCTTATAGAGATTTTAATTACTTTAATCACCTCTACCATTATTCCCCTTATCCTTCAACCCATGCCCTATGGAATCTCTCCCTCCACAATACATACTGTACACGTGATGTGAGCCACCTGGTTACACTACTACCACCATAGTGCAGCATTTCACTTGTAATCTCATCAACCTTTTAGCGGCCTTCCTTGCATCGTAAAAAGTAACTGACCATCATTCTTGAGTTCAGATCAATCCCTCCTATTCTGGCATCATTCTGATCAACCATATATCTAGTCTTTCCATCTCAGTTCACCAAATTAACACACAACTGCTTTCTCATCCAACAGTATTTGGTCCAATGGCATTTTTCATTTACAGTAACTATTACAGAGTACTTTTTTCTCACTATTTTTTACATTATTCATCCTCAAGTACACCTCTATGCTCCTTCTCTGTCCAGCAACTGCACTTTATATATTTATCTGCTTTCATTTCTTTTTGAGAAAACCTATTTTTATTTGTATATTAATCTGCTGCTTTTCTCCATGTCTACATGCAAAAATTATAATAGATGTCAAGTTCATTTATTTCAGGTACTGCAGTTCCACACAAACTATATCACTTATATAAAACATATTTGCATTCAAATCACCCAACTTAGCATACCTTTTTTCCCCTTGCCAAACCCAGCTAGGAATTACCAGGTCATGCTTTGCTTGAAGTCTATAGTACTGAAAACCATCATGCAGTTTAAAATCTATAAGAACATGATCTCTTCAAGTTTCTTACCTTTCCTTCTTCTCCTCCCTTGAACTTTGTCTCAAGAGAGCTGGCTTGGCACTAGTAGGTGAATCGCGTTCAAATATAGCTGCCATATCTCGAATTCTTCTCTGCTGTCCAGAATTCCCTCTAACTGCTAAGTTTCCTCCAGCTGCATTCACATCAGTGTTGCCTTCACCAGTGGTTGAAGATTTTATAGTGCTTTTGGAAACAGATACTGATGATGCCTTTGGAAGAGCAGATGGAAATAGAGTAGCCTTTGGAAGTCCAGGGGAAGGTGGTGTAGCTTTGGGAACATTAGGAGAGGAGGAAGTTACTTTTGTAACTGCAGATTTTCTTGTAGGTGATAATGGAACTGAATTTTTCCTTGTTAAGTGTTCCTTTCCTGGTTTTTGCTCTTGCTTCTTATTGCCTAGTTTTTCATGTTTACTTGTCTTATCAGTCTTATTAACATCTTTACTCTGAATATTGTCTTGAGATTTGCCAGCACTCCATATTGCTACACGTTCCTTAACATTTATGTCTTCGTCAACATCATCATTAGTAACTTTGCGTCTGCTCCCAATGCTGGCTGACCTTTGGAAAGGAGATGACTCTGAGGGAGATTTTACAGGACTGGTAGGGGATGAAATTTTTCTGCATAAATTGGGCTTTGTTTCACTACTGACTGAACGTTTCAGCAATGTATCCTTTTCTGAAGTTTTTCGAAGACTAGAACGAGGACTTGTTACTCCAGTTGATTTACTGGTATTGTTATTACTACTACAACTACTACTTCTCTGAAAGGCAGTTGAAGGGGATCCTGAAGACAGGCGTGGCCTTGCAGGACTTTTTATTTCGCCAGAACGACCCATATCACTCATGCTCCTTCTAGCAGGTGATGTTCGTTTGAAAACATTACCTTGATCATCATCATCATCTTTTTTGTCTGTGGTAATTGTATGGTCAAAACTGTGTTTTTCTGTATTCAGGTGCTTGCTTGGACTTGTTCTCCCTTCATGAGCATCAAAACTTTTAGTTGGGCTGATGCTGCCTTTCCTCCTAGGGCTTACAGACCTAGTATTTGAACTTTGGTGAGATGTTTCATCTTCATCCTCTGGTCTTGAAGGACTAGTTGCCTTCTGCTTAAGTCTCATTAGCATTTCATCTTTTTCACCACGAAAACTATCTGATTTGTACTTTTCTCTGAGGAAAGATCTCCGCTCTTCCTTGTACTTTTCTATTCTTTCCCTTTTCAACTGATCATCTGGATCAGCAGGATTACTACATAAAGTGACTACAGACATTGCACTCACATCTTCTGCCTCTTTACTTGTGTTCTCCTGAGGAATACCTTGTACACCAGTTACCTTAGAAGACAATCTAAAATCCGGAGAGGTTTTAAACCTTTGTAAACTAGATGAAGCAGGAATTGAAGTTTTCTTCTCCACTGAAATTTTTATATCTTGATTCACAGGGTCAGGGGGAATGTGAGTTCCTAATGAATGGCTTGTTAAAATGCTTTCTTTTGCAGATGAAGGGGCATAATTAATATCTACATCATGGGATACTTTAGGTTCACCTAGCTCAACCTTCTGATTTTGAACAGCTACTGGTGAATGACTAGGTTGAAGTACCTGGAAATTAGGATTTTCTTCTGTAGGTGTATCATGGCCTGAGGCACCACTTGGAGTACCAGGAGTTGCTGGCGAATCTGGAGATATAGAAACAGATGAAGGAGAAGAAACTGGAGAAACCAATGGAGAAGACAAATTAAGTTTTGGAAGCTGTCGTGGTCTTGGTACTGGTGCCGTGATAGAGGTATGACGACTTGCAGTTCGAGGCCAAGGTGCAGGGGTTATAATGCTTGTCAGTGTTCTGTTAGGAGTAGATGTAGCTGCAGGAGGTACTGGTACATTCTCAGGTGTTGGGGGGGAAAGACTAGGTAAAATGGGTGGCACAGTTGCTGGAGACAGACACTGACCATGCGAGTCTTGAACAGGTTTTGGCGAGCTCCCATCATCGCTACTTACTGGGGATGTTACATCATCTGTAGTAGATTCTGTTGGAGAAGCAAAAGCTGGCAAGACTAACACTTCTGTTGCCAGACTAGTTGATGAGGGAGTAACAGGAGAGTCAAGACACTCGCTATCCTCATTTGGCTGAGTACTTAGGTCATTATCTATAGCTATCTCCACAGACTGTGATACAAGGTTTTGGGAACAAGGCATGGGTTCACATGGTTTGGGAGCACAAATGTCACCCACTTGAGGCACCTGAATTGGAAGCTCTGAAGAAATGTCTAATAAATTCACTGTATCTACTGCTGTGTCTAAAGGTCCAGTCAAAGCACTTTCACTCACACTGTCATTCTGAGTTTTATGAATTTTTTGTTTTTCTCCATTTACTTTAAGTAATTCATTTACTTCCTGAATAGACTTCCTTAAAAATTTTACCTGCTGATAAACCATTTCCCCTTCTATCTCAGCCTCACATATATCAGTTTTTGGTGCTCCATCTGAGACTGCAGATGCCTGCGACTTGAATTCAACATTTTCATACTCAGGTTGTTCTGTAAAAGAATACTCTTCATAAGCATCATCAACTTCAGGAACTATATGTTCTTGATCATCACTACTTTCATCTAAATTTTCATATACAGGAGGAGAATCTTTTATAGATGATGCAACATTCTCATAATCATCATCTACTAACATTGTTTCTCCTTTAGCAACATTAACATTTTCATAACAAGTATTTCTAGGTGATATATCTGCACACACTGATTTCTCATCATTTACTCTGTCTACTGAACTGATTTGTCTTTCCTCAACTCTGACACTTTCATCTGTTAACTCAAAGTCCAAGACTGGATATTCAGGTTGGAACTGTACATTTTCATACTCAGCACCATACTTTACATTCTCATACTCTGAACTACAATTATAATTTTCATAATCAAGATCAGATCCAGCAACTTCACTTTCAAGTAATCCTTGGCCACTTGTCTGAGAAGTCTGAAAACTAGCTAGGGAAGACTGAATACTTGTGGTAGGTGATAAAGGCTCTGGTTCATCATACTGATTAATGGAGTTCTGGCCTGAATGAACAGAGCTGCTTATATCAACATTTTCATACATGGGACCATCTTCTGTTGGGTCATCACTGCTGCTTAAGTCTACTGACAGTGGACTAGACTGTCTTGGTTCATCTACTATGGGTGGGTTAGGTACAGAATGTCCTCCAGCTACAAGATCTTGAACAAACTGAGATTCACTAGGGGTAGAAGGTTCAGTAGTATCACTTAATGGGTGATACTGAATCTCTAAGAATGTTGAATCACCTTGAGGAGTCTCAGGTGAAGTGAGAGCTGAACCTAGTGTAAGAAGCTCAGCTGTAGGAAGACCTAACAGAGAATTGGGTCTAGCTTTTGGTACCTCTTGCAGTGGTGTCAGATCTTCATCCATTGGGGTTACTTGTGTTTCTCCTTGTATTTCTGACCCTTCAGCAATTATTGTGACTGGTGGTGTACCTGGAGCAACAACTGTTGCAGAGGAAGGTATGTTACTACTACTGGAGTCAGAACTAGTTTCTTTAAATTGGGTTGCAACTACTAACCCACTATAGCTTTTGCCCAAGGTTCCCAAAGAAATACATTCATTATCAGATGGTGAAGCATCTGCCATTGATGTGTTGCTCACTTCAGAGGCACTGATAGATGGAGAAGTTCGCAAATGTGTTATTTTATCCAAGAGCTCTGGATCAATAAGTGCACTGTCCATACTCTGTCTTGATGATGTATCTCCAGATTCTCTACTGCCTGGTTCTACATGAACTTCTGCTAAAACTGTCTCAACATTTGTATCAATTTCTGTCATTTTAGATGTAGATAAATAGCTATAAGCTTCCAATTTTCCGTGACCACCCTTGTTGCTACTATCTGTTGTTCGAACATGTTTTAATTTAGGGGAGCTGGAAGGAGATGCTGCTTTTGGAGATGCATCACTACGTCGACGAGTTGTTTCTGGGCTAAGGGCATATACAATCTTATCTTTTAAAGAAGCCGATGCTCTTTTAAGGCTGTTATTACAAGAGTCTTCACTTGAATCACTTATACCATGATCACCTCTTCTCTGGGTAGGTGGTGAAGTGAACCTATGTCGGATCTTCTCTTTGAGACTTTTCTTCTCTGGCCTAGGACTTGTGTTTTCTTTACTCTTTGCACTATCAGAACACATACTCAAGTTCTCCATATCTAATGTAGAACCTGACATGTCATCTGGGTCTTCTACTGAAGTTGATTTAAGTGTGTCAACTTCAAAGCCTTTCAGATCTTTTTCACTTGTGCTGAAGTTAAGATCAAGTTCACTAATGTCCAAATTCATCCTTGAATGGCTTGGTGAAAAATCTATGTCACTCTCACCTTCCTCCTTAACAGGTACCTGAGAAGGTAAATTATTGGTCTGGTTTTCCAAAGTATTGAAGTACGAGTCATGAGAAACAGAACGGTTATGAGTGCGAGGAGAAGGGATGGGACTTGATAGGGAACTGCTTCTACTCTCTCTTTCATCTCTAGTTACTCTTTCAGGACTCTCCCAGTCTGATGTATCCAGCCTCCCTGGAGAATCTAGGGCCTGAAAAACAAGCAAAAAAAAAACTAGTGTAATAAGATACAGATAAATGACAACTGAATTCTTAAACACTGTACTTCACTGCATTTTGTTAACCCAAGTAATAGTACTGAATAATATTCAACAGTCACATATAAAACAATTAAAAAGTGTACAACAGAAAGTCATTTACAGACATAAAACAATCAATAATATTGTGAAATTATTTACTTGTAGCACAATTAATGAAATAAACATTAAAATACTTAAATAAATGATTTTGGTAGTGGCATATGAAATAACAAAAATTACTTCACTTAACAAACTAACAAGCTTGAGCTTCACAGACAGACACTACCAGAATGCAGACTTTAAGGAAAAAAAAAAAAATTTTTTTTTTTCCAGAATCAAGGGTGCTGTTAAAAATCACGTAACCCCAATTCTTTTTAAAAAGAAGGAAGTTAACCAAGTATAACTACCTTCTTTGGAAAATATTTTAGCATATCTAAACAGTGTTATTTGTTATTTTATTGAACTGATAATACATTCTGAGCAACACTGAAGTATTCAAGATATAATACAGTACACCATACATTTATAAGAAAAATGATGATGCATGCCTAACTCTAAACACGGAATTCACAACACTGACAATATTTGGAATACACATGAAATTCATTTTCATTGTACATAGAGCAGAATGTCTCTCCTCTCTCCGAGGTGTTTCCAAATATTTTTTATCACCTCACACTTAAATATAAATAAATTGGGATAAACCTCGATTGTTAAGAACAAAAAATCAGAAGCTTCCCCATAAAACTTGGGGCATTTATAGAGACTGAGCAAAAGTTTATAAAATTTGTAGCTTGTTTTTGTACAAAATGAAAGAGCTATCATGCAAAGTGGAAAAATATGCATACTCTAATTTACACTAAAGCATCACATCATAGAGAAAAAGCCTATTCACATAAAGTCCTGAATACAATGACTTTCTCATTATCAGACAGTTATATGGCATAAATTTCATAATTAACAAGTGCAGCAACACCAGATTTATGTTCAAAATAAATGCTTAATTCTATGGGATTTTAAGTCTTGCTTTCTATACACATTGGCTCCTTTGCTATTGTCCTGAAATGAAGACTGCCCACCTAATTTGCTGAAAGAGGAGGGCCATTAAAACTAATTTCCTGCCAGTGGTATGGCTTGCTAGAAAATCTGAAATTCATAAACATGTCAGGTTTCTAGCTTCAACAATTTGTGAGCTGTGAGAACATTCAAGGCCTATGGACTAGAAGGTACGTCAACCCACAATGTTTATGGATACATTTTTTTTTCTAAAGATATACTCACTGACAAGTGTATGTTACAGTACCTTATTTTTTGGTACTGTACTATATTTTTTAGGTGCTATATTTTTTAGATACTGTACTATATTGCAAATCTCTAGGTTGTAAGGGTACAACTGAAGACTTCCTCTACATTTGGATATTTTTCTTCTAATTTATCAGAAGTACTGACCTTCACACCTAGTACATGTAATTTATTATTAAGTATTTTAACCAGAGTATCAAATTAAATATGTTTAACTCTCATGGAGTTCGTCTGCCTATAAAAACCACGTCTCAAGAAATCTTGGGATACATTTACAATGTGCAGACTGAGTTGTCCAACTTATGCTCACCATTACAAACTCTCATCCCATGTGATGCCACATTCATGTTTAAGCATCCATGGTGTGAATGGCTACATCCATGACCGCTTACATTATGGAATGGAATATAAAATTTAGGCCAAAAGCCAGCACTGGAAACTGAAGTCATTCAGCATAAAAAAGTGAAAGTGAGAGTAAGAAGGTTTTTAACGTATAAGAGGAAAACCTAGTAGGTGCACTATGAAACAACTGTTAGGAGAAGGTAGAAAGAAAGATGGAAAAAAGAGAAAATGCATGGAGGTACAGCAAACCGAATGACAGGCAGCAGCTAGGGACTAAAGGGGTAACATTGAGTAATGCTTACAGTACACCAAGTGAGGCGCACTGATGGCATTAGCCCCCTAAGGGGTGCTTACATTATAAACTTTCAAGTGTTTCTTTGTTGAAAGTTGGGTTTATATGGACCAAGAGTAAAAGTACTGATAATAATAATTCTGTCACACCTCAGTTGACAAAGTTTCTCCCTCAAGACTAAAGACTTGATTTTATGCACAAAAATAAAAAATATTCCTGAAGTGGCCGGAACTTACAAGAATATATAACTGATTTGGAAAATAGTTAAAAGAGAAATTAAAATTTGTACTGCTTTTCCTTTGCCCCTTTAACTGCCAGTCATTACCATAGTGAAAGAGAGAAATTAATTCAAGATAGAAAAGGCCCTACAATTGGGGGTGAAAACTAATACCCTGGTGGAGAGCAACTTGTTGCATCAGAAACTAATGGACCCACACAGAGAATGCTAAACAATCCTCTGGATGAGTAATGCTAAACCATTTACAGCACGTGAAGGATGGCTTCATCATTCCATAAATGACATTGCTTTAAAAATGTAAAAATAAAAGTTGGTTCTGCACCTGCTGATGAAGATACCATTGCCAGACTTGTGTTTTGGATGAAATAAAATATTAAAGTAACACCCACTACTACAAGGCAACCTTAAGAAGAGTGTTATTTACTTGTTCCTAAAATACACCTCTTTTTAAGGTATTCTCGCTTTGGCCCAGCCTTCCCTAGAAACCCCTACCTTCAAGCACACACTAACACAATATCTAATTTTACTTAAAGTTTTTCAACTGGAGATTCAAAATACCTCTCTGTACACAACAAGCACTTGTATAAATAGGTCATGTGACCACTATCACTGAAAGTTCCTTCCCTCTCTGCTTCTCTTCCACTGTTTGCATACTCAACAAGCATGAACCCACCTGGCCTCTTCCTACTTCAAGGGTATCACCTGAAGTACTTGAATCTCCAGACAGTATTCAGGTAACTTTTCCTAACCTGTGACATTTTATCTTTATCTCACATATTCTGTTCATTAAGCACTTGCATATTACTCATCTTACTGCAATACCAACTCAGATAATTCCCCAAACTCTGGTTAATCTGTCAACTTCTGGAACACATCATATCAAAGCTAACACTGACTAATTCTTAACCTAAAATATGAGCAATTCCTCCCTCTATAAATAAGCTAGGTAGATGACTGACTCAGTAATAATATTATTTATAGATGGTGGTGGTGATTAAGTAGACACAATATTGGGGTATGGCATGGCAATGGTTTGTACTTAATATAAATTTATATATGAATTTAAAGAAAATTATGTTCTGTAGCTTAAAACTTTCTTACATCAAGGTCCATTATCCCTCTTCAGTGACCAGGGACATGTGGTTTCTTTCAAAACCCAAACTTCAAACTGAGGAAATGAGTGACACAAACTGAGTTATGTTCTATTTCATGAGAATCTCTCAATGCCTGAAAGAACTGGCTCTTTCTTAGTTGGTTTTACCTTTGACCACCTAAGTAAGAAAATCTACTAAGGTAACAAGAAAATGTATAGGCTGAAATCTTACAAGGTGATAGATAAACTATTGTCTTAAAGGGTGCAGCCATTCTTTGGTTTTGAAAAATAACTGCTGCAATCATATTCTGATACAGTAAATACTAATAACTAATGCTACAGCCAAAATGAAAAATGCATTAAGACTTAAGTAGATTTTTTCAGCTATCTAACTAAAGCTGATGTAATGGTAACCCAAAAATATGTCTTGCAAACCTTGCAGGTTTTCACTAGGAAACACTTAAAATTAAATTCATAAGCTGATGTGAACATAAACAGAACTTGATAAAAAAGGAAGTACTGTACAGTACTTGTTAACAGTCAACACTAAGACTGATAAAATTAGTTTCAAACTTGCTCCCAAGGTAGAAGTCAAAACCTCAATTTAGTCTGCAACTTAAGTCTTAGTTAATGAATTTAAATACAGTATACAGTTTGTAGGTAATCACTGCCATTTAGAGAGAGAGAGAAAAAAAAAACGGAAATTCTAGATCACGGTTCCTCAACCTGGATGGTGCAATTACAAGGCTTGACAAATGTTTGCAAGCAAGGGTGTCCACAGTGATCTTCATTTCAATCCTGTACAGTATCATGATGTATATTTATTAAGATGTTAATGATTCTCTGACAAACAAATTTATTAAAACTTCAATCAATAGATTAACTGAGTTACTCTGAGTATAAAATTGCACATGCTGTGTCAAGTTAATAGAGGTATGAGCTCAAAGTCTAATTACTCGGGGAACACTTGGAGGGAAAAGGTTGAGCATCCTTATGCTAGAAGATTTAGCAATGATGACAACGATTAATTTATTACATAAATATGCCCCTAAAACATGACTGTATGCCAAGCAAACAAAACTTAGCATTGGGTATCACAATCTTAACACAAAAAATATACAACAAGATATGACTACTAACAATGTAAAAATGTGAAGAATGTAATTCACGAACAAAATACATCAATCGTTGAACCCTATACAAATGAAACAGTAGTTTTAAGTGATTTTTAAATGTCTTTTGAGTACATTAAAAACAAAATACTAACTAAAAACACGCAAACAACAATTGCTTAGGCAGCTCAAAGGATTAGATTACAATATTTTGCTACCAAATCAACAGTAGCTCCTGCAAGCCACAAATCACATTCTTGACATCATCATCACAAAATTTACAGTATGAAATTTTACTGTAACAGCTTACCTTTCGGCCTTCTCTACACTACCCTGTATGGTCTCGATTGATAGAGTAAACAAAATTTTTAATAAAAGTACAAAATCTTCAATAATGTTTCATAATAGCTACTCATCCTACCAAGCAGAAAGGGTATATACTCTCAAGTTCCTAAATTAGTATGCTTAACCAAGCAGCGATGTAAACAGTTAAGTTGCCCAACCATTAAAAACCCACATATCATCTATCTGTCCAATTCTAAGTAGGCAAAGGGCAATTTCCTGTCACCTTGACATATTACTGTAACCCCAAAAACAGGTATCTGGGTAAGATCTACGATTTTATGGTTAGTATCCATCACATTCTAATGCAGTATAAGATTTGCCATGCCTTCCCTGATTTTCCTATTTATGCTTGAGATGGTATACGGACTGAAGAGCATTCACACAATTGTCAGAATTATAATTTCTCACATGACAAGATAAAACCTCTTTCTAAATCCAAAGAGAATGCAAAGTTCTGAAGTAAAATCTGAGGTCGGGATAAAGTCATCTTGTTGAATATCAGCAACAAAATTTCCAAAATTAATTCCAACATCAAATTTGAAGTTGTTTCCATATATACACACAATTCTCATGCATTAATGCATTTTCTAATAAAAATAATTTAAATTACTTCCTGGGACACACCATCTTTATGGAGGTAAAACACTTAGAATATTTTACTGCTCGTAAGCAGCAAGCAGAATTATGCTTTAATGTATTTAGTTTATATAAAATTTAGTATGCAACATAGGTTAGTGGTGCCAGACTTTTTGATAAGATGAGTTGAAGGGGGTGGAAGGATAGTACAACAAAAAATAAGTGGCTAGAAGACCAGGTGAGAGGAAGATTTAAGTAACTGGTACTCACTAGTCAGATTAGCAGAGGACATATTCATTTGGTGAGTAGAAAATAGCACTATGATTCTTAAAACAGCAGAAAAATTACTGGAAAAGACATCTGGTAGAGGTCCAATCAATGAAAAGGACAGCAAAGATAGCTTATGGTCAAAATGACTCTGGGGATAATAAATTGGCCTGGAAAATTGCACAACAAAAAGCAAAGAAGCTATACCAAGGGCACAGGCAAGTGCCATGAATGAGCTGTATAAAAGAACAGAAACACCAGAAGGGCAAAAGTTTATTATACATAGGATCACAAAAGGCAGCAATAATCTGATCAAAGATCAGACGCATATCAAGTAAATTAAAGAAAATATGGAAGAGTTCTGTCATAGGGAGAAAGTCTAGGAGCAAGATGGAAGGAATATTTTTAAAAGTTATTAAATGAAGAAAACCCCAAAAGACTAGCAGATGATGGCAACCCATGGCAACCCACTAGATAAAATGAAGAGAAGTAATCTGAGCCAATAAATGTTTGGGAGAGGAGATATCAGTAGACAAGAAGTAAAAGGACACTAGATAAAATGAAGAGAAGTAGGACCTGCTGATACACCAGCCAATGTGTGGAAATGTTTGGGAGAGGAAGGAACTGATATAATGGAGGATGTAATATGCAAGATCTACCTTTATGAACAAATAACCAATAGCTGAAGAAACAGCCTAACGGTCCCAATATATAAAGGAAAGGGCAACATATCTGACTGTCGTAATTACTGAGGAATAAAACTGATATCCCTTACAGTAAAGATCTGTGAAAGAATAAGGAGGGAAACAACAATAAGTGAGGAACAGATTGGATTCATGCCAGGGAGGGGTACAGGGGATGCTATATTTGCTTTAAGACAAACTTTGGAGAAAAACAGAAAGAACTTCACTTGGTACTTATTGACTTAGAAAAAGCATATGATCGTGTACCAAGGCAAGAGGCATGGAGGTGTTTGAGGGTGACACTTGTTTCTGACAAATATGTTAAAATGCTCTATTCGCTGATGACACAGTGCTGATAGACAGGACTAGAAAAGGAGTTGAGATGAAGCTAGAAAGGTGGAGACAGTTACCTGAAGATCAATGTTTAAAGATAAGTAGGATAAAGACTGAGTGTCTGTAGATGGGAAAAGGAAGATAGGGTACAGCGAAACTGGAACAGGACAACATCAATAGTCAAAACTTTTAAATACCTAGGATAAAACATGACTGACAATGGAGATATGGACTTGAAATCAACCACACAATACAATGTGCTTGGATAAACTGGAAAAGGTCATCAGGGATATTGTTAGTCAAGAGGACTAGTGTGAAGGTTAAAAGGAATGGCAAATGGATGAGGTAGAAATGATGTTGCGTTGGATATGTGGAGTCACATGAAGAAATAGGATCAGAAATGAATTTATTAGAGGAAAAGTTAAGGTAAGGGAAGTATCGAAGACAGCCCAATAAAGAACACTACTGTGATCACTTTATGAGGAGAAAAGGTCACATGTGTAAGAGTTATGATCACGAAAGTTGTGGGAAGGAGAAGAAGGGGAAGGCTGAAGTTCAAATGGAAGGATGAAAGGGGCTGTTCAAAAATTACATAACACTTTTTTTTTTTGGTAACTTTTGACCTTCCTCCCCCCTTGTCATGCCTCATAACATGTCCAAACCCCCCAAGAAAATTATGTAACAACAGCTAGTAACCCCCTGAATTAGTATGTTTCCCTTTTTTAATGTAATGATATATTAAAGTCTAGCCTAATACCTGGAAATTATTACCTTTAGGTTTTTCTTAATACTTTTATGTTATGATACCAGAGGATCACAGATAAATTTGAAATGAAAATGTTCTCTTATGCTATGTTAAGAAGTGGATTAATTTAATTTATATTTTTCTTTCTAAGTCATATTTATGCAGAAAGTAGAGAAAGTCGGAGCTCACAAACGGGATGAGTTTGTAATATTATTCTGTCATGTAATACATATAGTAGAAAATGTTGAAGTACAAACAAGGGTTGAGTTTGTGATATTTTTTAAATATATGTCTATGCAAAAAAATTAAATACTATATCCTCAATATTACTAAAATATAACAGAAGTCTGTTGCAGAATCTTAACTCACTCTCTCTTTTGTCCTTCTACATTTACATCTTTCCAAAAGAAGCAAAGGGAAAAAATCTGAAAATGTTATGTAACTCATGGCTGCACCCCTTCCCCCACTGTCACACTCATAACACTTCACCATAACCTCCCTCCCAGGCGCTACCTAATTTTTGGGCCCCAAGCAGTGAATGACATGCGGGTGAAAGGTTTGAGAAGTCAGGATGCATTGGACAGAGGAAGGTGGAGAAAGCTGATAAGAGGCAGCATCCCCATATAGAAATGGGTATAGCTGAAGATAAAGTAGTAGTAGTTTAAACAAAATTTCTTTCAATTATGGAAATGACTACAGTGTGTCATTTATTGGGTTTTCTCTATAGTACTATCAGTAGAAAGTGGCTATATCCTGAAAGAAACTGGGCATTAATATTACATGGATTTTACAGATACAAACTTCAACATTACTATAATACCAAGGCCAAGTATGATCTCTCACAGTATAAACACATATGTTATGACATTGCAGTGGGTACTCATATGGTACTAGATGGTTGTACAGTATGTAGAGGACGCTTTCCTCCCAAAGTGCACTGTATATAGGTCATGTGTAAAATTCTATTGAATGACTACTTGAATATCACCTGAGGTGTTCACTCCTCACCCCAGTTGCTAAAAGTAAGCTGCAACTTGTTGAAGGGATAGGTGTTATGTCAGAAATTAAGAAAAATTCATCAATCTTTTGTTAAAACAAAGATAAAACTATGTTCATCTGGAATCATGATAACGGATAAATATACAGTACTGTATTGTCATTACAATGAAGTTATTCATCATCACATAGTAGTTAAATAATTTTCCTCGTACACAACCTTCCACCTGAATAATAATACAATGTATTAAGAATATGAAGAAATACTATAGTACAGTACAGTAAAATGTCACATGATGGTACCCAAATTAATTTTAGAGCTGAAATTTATGCTGTTCAATGTTTGGTGAACAGTTTGGTAATTCCTCTTTCATTACACCATATTGTATGTAAAAATCTGTCACAGGCAACTACAACTAAAATCTTATGTACATCAGAATAAAAACTAATATATTGTACATACAAAGTTCATTTTAGAAGAAATGAGATTAATTTTATTGTCAGTTTCATTAAAATCAATAGCTCCTTCACCTAGAGTGAATGAAATATTAATTTTTGCCTTTACTGCTTCAACAATAATCTTGAATTACCAACCTGGGAATTTCTGTTTGAACGCTGTGAGGCAGATGTGGAGACGAGGGATTCTACTGACTTGACAGGTCGCAGTCGCTTGGAAGAGGAAGGGGCAATGTCTGCCTCTGTCACCACAGAGTCCTGTTGTGGTAACGTAGGTCAGAGTTAATAAGGATGTAGAGGATTAGTATAATTCCAATATCTGGATGAAGCCAGGCAAGGTTTGCTTATTTCTGGCTCAAATTTTTTTCTATTGCATTTTATTACTATTAAATACATATGATGGTAAAACAACTTTCTCAAGTCTTAAAGTAAAAACAAAATGTTCATTAGTCTAAAAATGCAAACAGGAAAAAATGTGAGCCACTTCTCTGTTTTGCTGCCATAGCAAGCAGATATTTTGGGAATAAGAAACTAGGTTTGTTATAAGAGGATATCTCAGTCTTTTATATGCCTTTTAAATAAAAAAAGGATAATCCCCCCAATTCACAATTTTTTCAGTTTCAATTGGAAAAACAAATAATTTCACATTAACAAATATAATCTATTAGTTTCCAAGTAACAAATCTTAAACCATTCCCATTAGTTACTCTAAATGACTATGGAGAAACCAAAAATAAGCACATGAAGCACTTCAGGGATGAGCCATATGTAAAACAAAACAATACGGTACATAAATACCTCAAGTATGAGTGACAATTAACAGAAAATAATATAAAAATATAGTTGTGTAGTCTATGAGCACAGTTCAACATTTTTTATAAGGAAATAAATTATACAGTGTTCATGATTTTTATATACTGAATTGCAACTTTTATGTAAAAACCATCACAATTCAAGAAAGTACAGCAACCAGGTTTTAAAATGTAATTATAAAATAGCTACATTCACAGCAGCTAAAGTACATTACGTACAGTGAAATACATAACAAATACAGTCCATCTGTTAGCCTTAAAACTTAATAATAAGCAAATGCATATTTTCCATTGCTAGTTTTATTTTGATTGTTTTTGTAATCTGCCTTTGCATCAATTATGTAAAATTTCCCATATAAAATTGTTATATCAAGTGATGCTATCATTGATGAAGATATTTTTTAATTTGGAATGCTGTACTTGTAGTGTCTTTAATTCATAAAAGCTTTTCAGTTTTCCAGCATACACTTCAATATCCTACAGATTTTAATCCACCATAGTAAAGGAAACCATTAAAAATTTAAAAAAAAATTCTCTTTCATGAGTTATGGTAAGAATTCATGTTTCCTTCTACTACCTGTTTACCCTTTATGGTATTAAAAGCCAGAATTGAGATGGATGTACAGTACTGTACTGCATAGTAATGTAAACAGTACAATAATTTAGTGTTCCACATTTTTCAGTGTGTGTGTGTGTGTATACAGGGTACTGAATATGCACATGTATGCACTGCATCAGGATAAGCTAGGAACTTACAATGTGTTTGCTCACACTCTCTCTCTCTTTCTCTGTCAGTTTTTATTATAAAGAATCTGGGGTTACCTTTGTTTAAAAGAAACAATGTTTACTTTTAAAACAATGTTTACATTTAAAAGAAAATGTTTACATTTTTTTTTTACATTGTATGAGTTATGTGAATACTGTACATATCTTGTAAGTATACATAGGGCTGACCCCTTAGCCATCTGTTAAGTTGAGGTGCCACTGGGGATTTTTGTGTAAGATTCATCTTACTCTTTATTGTTTAGGAAGATCTACCTTTTGTTAATATTCCACTGCCACTACGTATTTCATCTTTACCATTCATTATCTTCATGAACCCGTAAGTGAACAAATCTCTTAGTGCACCCTTAATAATACTGATACTATATCTTGTACATCTGTCTGGGCTACATGCATATTTCTTAGCAGGCTAAAAATTCTTTTTAGTAATTCTCTTTTATAGTGTTAAACTATTTCATAATCATATCATACAGTACTTTAATTATATTACTGTAAAACCTATGAAACCCATTACATATTTTCATACATTGTATTGTGACTGTTTAAAAGAACTTGTCTCTTAATTGGTCACCACAGTCGCATACTTGCAACAAAGTCAGTCAACTTCATCCTGGTTTGCATTAAGCTTTCTCTATTTCTCACAGTTTTTTGTTTTTTCCTATTACAGGGCTACTATTAAGCAAGACCCAAAGACCACTTACTCTTTGTAAAAGTGAATTTGGGTGGTTGTCAGACAAGTGCAAGGTATGCAACATGCATGCTCCTGTCAACCATCCCAAATGGTGATGGGGCCCAGTTTAAATTAGCCTTTTGGGTTCATGGATTTGGTATTAGTGCAGGTGGAAAGGAATACATCTTCCTGGCAGAATGTGTTCCCTTCCCACTGAGTATGTTCCATGCTCTGGCAAACATGCAGGGACATTGGAAGCCATGATCTCCTGAACAGGCAAGAAGTGAACTATATCACTCAGCTATCCTTATTAAACCCAGATGGCCCAGGGGCACTGGCCTTCATCTTGCATGAGCAGCTCCCAGAAGGGGATCCAAGCTCTCCCATGCAACGATACAATGAGGACCCAAACAAGGATACCTTCCACTGATATTCATGCTTGTCCTGTGATGTCCTTCATCCGAGACTCCGAGTCAGGTGGTGGCTATCCAGATTGCTTGACCCAACCCATCCTGCTGGATATTCCTCATAAATAGCATCCAGCAGATGCCTCAGCAGAGTTTGGGAAGATCTCGTCAAGTATTAAAGAATCCCCTGGTACTGAGTGCCATTATAATTAGGATATTACTGAAAATTCTGGTTAGGAATTCAGGGCAGCCTTGGATATTGCAGAGGACATTAATACCAAAGCATTTTGAGCCCTTATGAGAAAATCTAAAAAGTCCTCGAAGACTACCCACAAGGAAGGGGGCAATCTTACTGTGAAAGTAAGACCCTCAGAGCAAGGTACCAAAAAGCTAAAGAATGGGAGGAAGATGATTTAGTCTCTTGACTCCCAATGGGATGCCCCTCCCGCTCCCATGTACTGACTGGTCTCAGCACTCCAACCAGCTCTAACTTTCCCAGGGTGTGAGAATCATGGACATCTTTTCCCACTTCTAACTCCAATAACAACAATCCTTGGCAAGACACCTCAATGTTTCTTCTCACTGGATGGCATATATTTTAATAAGAGCAAAGGACAGTGATTCAGGTGGAACATACGGAATCCGGAGCAGAACCAACTTCTCACATATGAAATGGTGCTTGGTCCCTCTCCCTGCCTGAATACAGAAACTGCCAAAGATGAAGGTCATACTCCCACCTAGCATGACAACAAAGCCAGTCAAAGCCACCATCTGTTTCAATATACAGACTCTAGGTTATACCCTTTGGCTTGAACATTGCCTCAAGGATCTTCACAATATTGGCAACAACAGTCATCTGAGAGGTCATGGAAAATGAAAAACTGCACTCCAATGGTTCGCAATGCTGCACAGGCCTAAAGAAGTGTTGGTAACACTGCTCATGGGCATAAGCAGGCTTAGAAATGGTTGAGGGGTGGGAATGGGGAAAGAATTTCCAGGATGCAACACTGCACAGGGAGAGATTTGTATTTACCAGTTTCTTCCAGAATCCCTACTCTTAGTTCACTTAATACCATCAATCATAAACAAGTTAAAGGATGCAGCCAACCCTGGCAATTATCGCTCGATTGCAATTACTACAACTGCATCGAAGATACTCGAGTCGGTTCTTCTAGTGAGACTTCTCCCCTTTCCACACGCTACTGACAACCAGTTCGGATTTAAAGCAAACCACTGAACCAACACCTGCATCTACATCCTGAAAGAACTGCTGAACTATTACTGTACCTATCATCAGCCTCTTCCGTTTTCCTAAGTTTTGTAGATGTGAGAATAGGATTTGACAGTAAACTACCTTAAGTTCTTCCTGAAGCTACAGAAAAGAGGCATTTTAATTGGCATTTTATATTGCTGGGTCTCCACACAGCAATGCTGTGTCAAATGGGGTAACGTATTGTCATACACCTTCGGCTCCCTCAACGGGCTCCAGCAAGGGGGCATTCTGTCTCCATACCTGTTTAATACGTACACAGATGCCCTGAAATGTCAAACTGAACTCACTTCCAATCAGATGCACTATCAACAAAACAACAATAAACAACCTCTGTTATGCCGACAATATGGTTCTGATTTCCCCATCAAGGTCTCCCGAATTCATGCGTGAATTTCCGTATTTGGGCCACATTATCATGGATGACCTTAAAAGATACGGCAGACATGGGATGGAGGTGTTGTAAACTATGTGCAATTGGCAACATGGTTGCAAGAAAGTTTGCCTTCTGTCATTGCGACACGAAACATGCTCTTCTGCTCTTACTGTATATGGGTGTTCCCTTTGGACGAGCTATGCCCGAGAGACCATGAGGCATATCACTGTTGCTCACAATTTCTGAGGTGTCTCACGAAACACTTCTCACTACCACTCTGCTACGCAGATGTTCATAGAAAACAGCCTGGATAGTTTAACAATCATTGCTAGGGGAACAATGTCCGGTCTGATCACCTAACTGTGAAACAGCAGCAATTCGCTAATACAAAGCATCCTAAGCAGTGAGTCAAGAAGATCTAAATATTATTAGTATTATTGTTATTATTCTACATTTTTGTTATTATTAGTATTTTCTTTTTTTATTATTACTGTGATTATCATTATAGAGTTTTGCTGTTTTCAATTTTTGTATTTAGTGTTCTGGATCTGACTTCTGTAACCACCTAACGACCTACGGTCCTAAACAGGAATTCAGTTGTATGTAATCTGTTTCTAGTTGTTATAATTTTAATATTTTTACTACTATTCTCAATATTAGTACTGTCATTACCATTATTATAATTTACTATTTTTGCCACCACTTCAGCAACTGTGTGGTTATTGAAAATTATCATTTTATCTCGTGTATCTAAATTGTGTATTGTACTGTATCCACTTTGTATCCCATGTATATGGCCCTGAGTCAAAATAAAGATATTATTATTATTATTATTATTATTATTATTATTATTATTATTATTATATATGTACTGCCATAAGCACGCAGAGAAAGAGTCACAGGGGGTAGGTGGCTGGGGAGAAGTTTCTTGGGCAGGTAGGGGGTGGGAAGGCTGTGCAAGATGGGTAGAGTTGGGGCTGGTGGACATTTGATTTCTTGCAAGCTTTCGCTTTTGTTAAAAATACCTTTTATTTTACATCTTTCATATCTTATTAAAGGATATTAACCTGTAATAAAATAATGTGATCAGGCACAACTCAAAAGAGAGAGAAAAGGATTGATATCACATACAGTACAGTACCTAACACAAACACACACATTTTCCCTTTTTTATTTTTATTTTACAATTTTATTTTTATTTCTTGATCTGTCAATTTTCAATGCATATATAACATGTGAAAAAACAATAAGAATGGCATTGTAAAAGAGAGAGAGAGAGAGAGAGAGAGAGAGAGAGAGAGAGAGAGAGAGAGAGAGAGAGAGAGAGAGAGAGAGAGAGAGAGAGAGCTATCACAATTGTTATTGGATTAAAAGCACATCACTTGATAGAGAGAGAGAGAGAGAGAGAGAGAGAGAGAGAGAGAGAGAGAGAGAGAGAGAGAGAGAGAGAGAGAGAGAGAGAGAGAGAGAGAGAGAGAGCTATCACAATTGTTACTGGATTAAAAGCACATCACTTGATGAGAGAGAGAGAGAGCTACCACAATTGTTACTGGATTAAAAGCACATTACTTGATGTCATCATACGTTACTTTGTCGCTTTTAATTGGCTGATAAGGATACCTTATCAGTTAAATTGTCTGGCGAAAGATGTGTAGGTGAGCAAGCACTCATATTTTTTGTAAACTTTTTTTTGGCAAAGGCTTGGTTTACCTTCAACATTGTAAGCATTTGGTTCCAGTCACTTTTGTTTGGAGGTTGTTCGTTATCAGATACAGGACCTTGGCATTGCTAGACAAGGTGAAGGCTTTGCTTATGGAAAATGCACATGCATATTGTAAAAAAAACCCAGTTAGTCGGTGATGAAGGTTGTATTAGGGTCATGTTAATGCTTCCTA
>NC_089752.1:100659719-100684719 GCF_040412425.1 Macrobrachium rosenbergii
CAATAAAATACAAATTCTCAAGTACCTTGAGGTATTACCATCATCATATCTAAGTATTTAATCCATTAAAAAATCCCCATTTATCGACAATTTCTATATTACACCATTCAGACTTCGGCCTACACTTTCCCTCAGAAACATCAAAGGAAACTGAAACGCAATCGTTAACACATACAGGAAACCAAAAACAGTTGCAACTCTCTTTACGGTGTCTAAAATTACAATTGTGATAATTTAATATTTATATAGACAACGGACACTGTACTAGTAGCTGCTGGCTAAGAGTGACAAAATATACGATATTTTCTTTTTCTATTAGTTCAAATGCGAATTTCCTCATTAATTCGTTCGTTTCTTCTTCGTTTTTACCTTTAGAATGATATGTATTTATTTCTATCTTTTATCAACGCGTAAATATTCCAACAATAAATGCCGATTGCCTAACATTCCTCCAAGTAGGGAAAGATTTTGTTTGATTCATGATTACGTTATTGTACGAATTGACCAGGTTTATAGATGCTTTACGTGTAACTTTAAGGAATCTGATGTCACTGTAAAGATGAGTTGCAATTAACTCTTGCAGATTCACTCAATAATAGGAAAGAAGTAAAAAGGTGTAACAGAGTATAGACAAAATATTTCTTATTAAAAAAAGATGTCAATTCTCATACAATACTAATGAATGAGTTTAAATTAGGACTGAGGAGTTGGTTCAGCTTATTATGAATTGGACAGTGAAGTTTACTTTTATTATGGTAACATATCCTAAAAAGACATCATTGGCCTAAACCTTTAACAAACTGTCTGTATCACATGGAAATATTGTTTTAGATTTTTATTGTGTGATTTGGACTTATAATGGCCTACAATAGCATTGAGGGGTCTAACAGTGAAATGAATAAGCCTATATATAATTTATTCATATTCTGATCAGAGTGTCTGAGACGCTTCCCAGATGAAATACAGCGGCAAACTGTCACGACACTGGCCCTAACCTGTCCACATGTGCAATTACCCGTCAGTCAGTCGGAAGGTATTTAGGTAATACCATCAGTTCACCCGTTCTGGTGAGTGGACTGTCTCCACCCACAAACTGTTGTCTACATATAAGTTTTAACAGCAGTTCTGATGAACTAACAGAAGAAATGACAGGTAAACTTGGGGGTGTTAGGAGGAGGAGGAGAGAGAGAGAGAGAGAGAGAGAGAGAGAGAGAGAGAGAGAGAGAGAGAGAGAGAGAGAGAGAGAGAGAGAGAGAGAGAGAGAGAGAGAGAGAGAGTTTACCGAATGTCATTCAGTTTTTTCTGGGCAGTGCTGGGTTGGTCAGCTAGAGAGAGTGTGTGTGTGTGTGTGTGTGTGTGTGTGTGTGTGTGTGTGTGTGTGTGTGTGTGTGTGTGTGTGTGTGTGTGTGTGTGTATAATATATATATACAGTCTTAAAAAATCACAGTAGATGCACGTGACTTCAGTGTATAAGCGAATCCCACAGGAAAATGACAGGCAGAAGTTAATAAATGTGAAAGCGCTTGGTACTGAACTTCTGCCTGTCATTTTCCTGTGGGATTTGCTTATACATATACAGTATATCTATATCTATCTATATATATACAGTATATAAGTTTATATATTTTTATATAATGTAGCCACTGTTCATCTGTTCATCCTCAAAGGAGTTACACTCTCGTCCCCTCAAGGCTCCATAAGACAGACCAACGAATTACTAAGAATTCTCTTATAGTTGGCCTCAGACAGAATAGTGCTTGTTGGCACAGTGATAGAATATAAAGGCTCTACTGTATCTCCTGTCCTACAATGACTGCCTCGGCTCTCTACGTTTCACTCGCACATATGTGACAGCAGCATATTTTGGCCTTCTTCATTACACTCTGGTCTGTCCAAGGGTTCACTAGTCCCCAGGTTGTGCTCCAGAAATCATTTTCGACTATGCTTTTTTCACTCAACACCAATCAAGCTAAGTAGTTAGTTTTAAGACCCAGTGAAAAGGTTTAGTTCCTTAAAATTTTAATGGACAGGTTTGTATTTATTTAAAAATTGGGAGCCAGTAGGCCTCTTGCAAGGTTGAGAAGTCAGGAGTAGATTGCTAGGGTATGCTGTAATTGCCATGCTGTTTTTTCTTGTTTATCAAAGTGAGAATTAGCATTAAGGCAATAATACTAGACAATTTTCATACTGAAACTCAGTATACAATGACCTTTTTAACACTGATAGATATTTTAAGTTACCAAAAGGGTAAGTCTGGTTAGCCTAACTTCTTGTTATGAAACATGGATGTGATTGTAGTTCCCAATTGTGCTCTACTTATGAGCCTTGATGTTGAATAAAGGCCAGTTTTTCCTTTGCAGTATTTTGTAATCAAACAAAATAGTTTTGTGATATCAGCAGTAACCTAATTATCTTGAAAATCAGGGTTCTTTTCAATGTTAAAGGAATACATGCATGCAGATCTACTTCCTAGGGGTATTACTCTGCCGGCAATGACGTTATGGGTGCTGAGAAAATTATTGTGATGTTTGTATTTTTCGTAAGAGAATACGTAAGTACTTTTTCATAATGATGAGCTTTGCCAAACATTTTAACATCTTAAGAGATACTGTTTTTATATATTTTTCTTATGATAATTCCAATAATTATTGATTTTATTTATTTACAGTACTAACTTTTATAGCCTATAGGCTATGTAACCTTTACCTGGTGCTTGGGTATAGACTGGGTACTCAAAAGGTTATGAAATGTGTAGAAATATATGGTATGGATATCCATTTAGTTTTGTCTTAATTCAGTTAAGAAGCATTTGTGAGTAAATCCTTTAAGGCAATGTTATTGTAGTAACTGTGAATTAATATTTTAATACATTATATTACTATTTCCAGCTATGACCCATTGACCATGTTTCCTTACATCATACTATGGACATGTACTTGTGGCCATGTGGGCCCGGGTTAATCTGAAGTGTCTGTCACCTGTACAGTGATATTGGTAGCTAACACTATGTAGATTTTATTAAACACTTGTTCCTTTTATCATTACTGGGCTACTATTACGTAGGTCCTAAACATTATCTGCACTACAGTGAATTGCTCAGTCTGCTTTTTGCCTGTGGAAATGGCTCATAACTACCTGCCATGTGCCAGCCCTTGAAGGAATAAAGGAGAATTTGGTTGGTGGCTGGGCATGTGTGAAATATGCCACATGCTTTTGGCAGCAAGTTTAAATGAAGAAAGAGCTCATTTTTAAGCTGTCTCTATGAGTAATAGGTTTCAATAGGAGTAGGGAAGAGGGAGACTACCGTACATCATTCTGGCAGAACTAGGGCAGTGTGTTTCCATCCCTATCTGAGCAGAATCTATTATTTGGGCCAATACTCCAAAAGCAGTGGATTCTAGGAACTCCCACTTCAACTCTTCCAATAGAGACGAAGAGAGAGAGGTCACTGATACTTAACATGAAGTGGATATAGCCAGTTCCCTTCTGAATCCTGAAGATCTAGGGAATAGTCTGCTGTTTTACTAGACATATACTTCAAATGAGAATCTTGTCTTTCCCTTGCAACAATCATGTGTTAAGGGGACTCTGTAAGGTCCACCCAACGCCATCTGAAGTGTCTGTACCTTCTAGGGGGTAGTGATTTATTCTGGACTTCTATACTTGCCAGGCAGTGGTGATATGACTGCCTTGGCTCAATCATTTCATGCAGGCTTCCCTGATCAGAAAATTCTGCTTGCTGTACTTTCTATACTGCCAGGCAGTGATGATACAACTGCCTTGGCTGATCAGTTCATGCAGGCTTCCCTGATGGGAAATTCTGTTTGCTGTACTTTCTATGGTGCCAGGCAGTGGTGATACAACTTCCTTGTTCAATCAGTTCATGCACGCTTCCCTGATAGAAAAATTCTGCTGGCTGTACTTTCTATACTGCCAGGCAGTGGTGATATGACTGCCTTGGCTCATCAGTTCATGCAGGCTTCCCTGATGAGATAATTCTGCATGCAGTACTTTCAGAATTCCAAGAGGAAATCATGAACAGTATCAAGGATAACCCCAAGAAAATATAACTCCTTTGAGGATTTGATACTGAGCATCAGCATACAGATGCTATCCATGATTCCCAAGAATTCAAGTGTCCTGGATATGAAATTGGGTGATAAATAAAAATTTCTCATCCATTCAACTAGAGGACTGGGAGTCTGCACTGTCTGCCCAGACAGAGATAGGTTTCTCACCAAAAATCTTAGGTCATGGGAACAAGGTAATAACAAACCTAAGCCCAAAATAGAAGTTGAATCAGTTGTCTAGATCCCTGTTGAAATCAGGATGGATAATAAGAAACAGCCTACTCACTCCCAGAGCTCTGACTGGTAACAACTGAGACCAGGCTGGACTAAAATCCTCAAATCAGAATGTAGTACAGGCCCCTAAGAATGATACTGATAACCCTTGGCCCAACACCTCAATGTGCATCCCTTAACCAGATGGAAAATACCTCATTAATAAAAGGAAAACTGATTGAGGTTGAGCATATAGAATTTCAGGACAGAGTGGCCTTTCCCAATACTGAATGGAACTTGGTCCCTCCTTCAATAGGAATTCAGAAACCGTTGAACAAAGCAGTTACCTTTCCTAATAATATAGCAATGAAAGCCAAATACAAGTAGCCATATTAATGAAAGCCATAGAAGCAACCTTTCTCCAATTTAATGGAAAATATGGAACCAATAACCTCTCTGGGAGCCATTAGCATAGTAAAATTGTACAACAAAAACATCAGGGTGTTGATCTGACTGATTGTCTTTTATTGTTGTTCAGAATCCCAGAGAGATTAAAGAAATATCAATTAATTTTTCACAATAGTATTCCACAGGAGAAAAGGCATTCTCTACTGAACTTCAGGATATCTTTGAGTCACTCATTTAAGGAGAGAAACATATGCCTATGACTAAAAGAGGACATCATCTTCAAATGAGAAACTGAATGATCCACTAAAGAAAATACATCAAAAGATGAGTCAAATCAAACCACAGATGGATATGTGGCTTGACAAAGTAGATCTCTTCCTATAAACAAGAAATTCTCGTTTGTACAGCAAGTGACCTGGGTGTAAGGGCTGCACAAATATCAGGTGTATGAAATGTAATTTTAACTGTGTCTAATACTGCAATGATTGGCAAATTTTCCTTCCCAGGTGACCAACATGATGAAACTGTCACAACTGTAAACAGTGAAGACTTAATTAAATTGTGAAAAAATTATTGTCAACATTTGTCTGGTCCACAAAAGTCTAGAAACCAAAGAAATAATTTTTATGAGCCAAGGGAAGTATATGTGGGCCGTAAGGATTAAGAAAGTAAATAACATAAAAATAAATATCATTCCTAACATAATACTGTAACAATATTTTTACATCAGCATAATTTTCTAAGACAAATTTAAGACCTGAGATATCCTGGTTTAGATCATGTTTACTGGAAATCTGGGTATTTATAATGGGGTTGGGCATTATCCTACACAAGTCATGCGGACACCAGACTTTCTGAATGAAAATTGAAAAAATACTACAGTTCTCTTTATCTGTAGTCATATCCAAGTTTCACATTGACTAAACAATCTTATACCTACTGTCAGCGGAAGAGACCGAGCCAGTCAAGTCATCCTACATTAAAGAAAATATATCTATGTAACTGCTACTAAAGTACATACAAAAAATAATTTTTTTTTGCTTCTCCAAGTTTTATAGCAGAAATATAGTTATTAAATACTTAAAGGAACTGTCAAATTTCTAATACAGCGAGCACTTATAAATCCAGGTTATCTAATCTACAACAATATACCTTGCAAAGAAACCCCTAATTTACGAAAGCATTTTGAAGAAACATTTTCAAAATTCACTATGAAAGAATAAAAGAACAACAGACAGGCTGCTGTTCATTGTATCTCAAAGCTGCACAAATCTACATAGCAAAAATACGTTTTTTTTTATTTTGTTTTAAACCAATAATATTACATACCAGAACTGAATATCTGTAGCCTGTAAAATTCCTAAATACATTACTTTCATTATCTTGCCTGGTTCAGCTAACATAAGGTGAGGCACTGCACATGTGAATATGGGAGACTGTAGCCCCTTCAAGGCAAATAAACTAGAAAGTGAAAACGACCCAAGTTACATACTGATATATTAAGGTGGATATCACTTGGAGTCGATGCTTTTCTTTGGTGTTTATGAATACTGCGGCCTTTTGAAAAAATGCTCTTCCAGCCAGAAGGTGACTTTTTCTGCTTTAAGCTACCACCCTTGCGATTTGGTAGTTCAATTACAGTGTGATACTTTGGAGGTAAATTCTGTGGACCACCACCTGAAAAAATAAAAATTAGCTTTAAATTTAATATGGTTTTAGTTAATGCACACTAACATTCAGAGGAAAAAAAATTTCAAATATTTTAAGAGGACTGAGATTACTTCTATTAGCAGTACAGCACCATCTCTTTTACTCTTGATACTTACCGACTTCAATGTATTTCTGGTCAGGTTTTATCGCTGGATTGAGTGCCCTTGTACGAGCCTCTTCAATTGATAAAAGTTTTGTAGGAGTTGATATTGCAAGCGACTTAGGTCGGGACTTCTTTGGAGTTCCTTCTACTCCATTGGTGGAATGATAAAATGTAGGAATTTTGTCGTTGAATATCAGATCAACATATCGTACGAGATACTCCGTTACTACAGCTTGAGTACCAACATCCTATTAACAAAAAGGGCTTCTTTAAGTTCTTTGGTTATTTAAAAAATTAATTTCAAGATAACCACATGAATACGAATTAAGAAAACTATGATGATCTGCAGTGATCTATTCAGTTGAAAATATAACACATAACATAAAAGACAAAACACAGTAGACATGCTTTACAATAAAAAAAAGCAATGAATATGTTAAAATTATGAATATTTTTATGAACTGTAAATAACTTGCTGTTACTTATGTGACTGTAGTACTAAAGGGGAAATATTACAAGTGTCAAATGATCACACAAGTTCCTTTCAATCCCTTTTACATCAGTAGGTATCCATCACCGAAATACTGACATGTTGCAAGCTGCATGCCAAACTAGATTTACATTTTGAGTTAAAAATTGACAATATACAGGCTCTGTTCTTTAAATATCTTGTTAATGGGACAAAAATGATACGGTAATAATATAACCAATAATAGTACAGTATTCAGACAGAGACCCTCTTTTAGGGCAGTGTTGTTAAACAAATTGCCATTTCATCAGCATTTAGTTTGTAGAGAGTTTTCTCTATTATTCTTATATTTTTCTCCTCTGCAGATAGGTGGTATAATAAATTTCTCAAGGACATGGAAAGATATTTTTCTTTTGTTGTTAATTTTATTCTTACACCTCGAAGCACTTGCAGGTGGTCACCTAACGAGAGAATGTATGAAATTAAAAGGTGGACAAGTACTATAGCAAGAAGGTTGTACTGATATCTTAGTGGGTCAAATTTTCATTGGTCAACCTGCCTAGACATCAATCCAGCCTTCCTACTTTAAATAATTGTCCACCTTTTAATATCATACATTCTGTCATTGGATGACCACCTGCCTTTGTGTCAAGGCTTAAGAGTAAAATACATAACAAACAGAATATCTTTCCGTGTCCTTTGGAAATTTATTATACCACCTACCTGCAGATAAAAAGAAGATAATAAGAAGAATAGAAAATAGACTTTACAAGCTACATGCTGTTGAAACAGCAATTGTTAATTATGTAAATATATATTAGAAATATATACAAAAAGTCTGGTATATATAATTATAACTATATATTTACATTTACACCATTGTGAATTTCTTCACCATTTTAGTGACTCATGCTATTATGAAATCTCTATGAATAATAATAATAATAATAAATAATAATAATAATAATAATAATAATAATAATAATAATCCTGAGTATCACAAAGCTTCTTCCAATTGGCATGTTTCACGAAATTTTGGTGCTACAGTATTTGACATTCATGAAATATTAATATTGTAACTAGATCTATGTAACTACATCTGCTTAATATGATGTATCAAATGCTCAAGTGATAAAGCCTAACCAAGATTGTATGAATTAAAAAACAGTTACATTCTAAGGTATCCTTTCCTACCATTTCAAATTAAACCCTTTTCAAGCCTCATTTGTTTCAAACTACAGTATTCTAAAACTTTCATTTTGCATATCAAAAGGTACATCTTACTGTGCCCTGTGTCACCAAAGCGGGTAGTAACTGTAATAATTGTAGCACAAGCTACATATGGTACTGAGAGTTTTCTGTATAATCCCTTTTGCCTCTTACATTACTTCCCATTTCTTAATTTTAATTTATTCCCTTTGTTCTCTACCAACTATACTTGATCAGTACAAAACTTTTTCATCAAATTTTCACCTCTTAAGATTCAATAAATGTGACTGTGATCTTGCTAAACCTACTTTATGTCAATCGTAGAAACAATTGTGATAAACAGTTGGAAAGGAATAAATTCTTGGATTTGTGTACTTTTGTGCTGTTCTACCATGCACCTTGCATGGCATTCTGCATGAGAAAAACAATACGGTTTAAGAAAGAATTTCGAACATTTCAGCTTGCACAGATCTGGCTGCCTAAAGCTTTCATAACCAATAGAAAATTACATATAGATTTCATCTCTTTATGTATTCTAAGCACTCCCAAATAAAAGTGCATTACATGAAAATCAATAAATTCAAAAAAACTTTAATTTAGCCATACAAAGTAGTTCTTTACTTTTCAGGTTTCCATTTAAAAAATATATTTCAGTCCCAGTAACTAAAACTTACAATGTCACTTAAGCAAATCCTATCAAGTGTTGTGAATTCTTCCATCTTAGTGTTGTAAAAGCTATAGGATTTCAATCCTTTTTCTTCCCAAGCTGCTCTCATATTCACTTCAAAATAGGTTTGCAATTTACTTCACTTAAAAAGATACCTACAGCTGAATGCATTATCATTCTTATCAAAGTAATTAAGTTTTTTAACACAAATTAGAAATCTAACAGTCACAAGTAATAGCAAATTTTTTTTATTTAAAGAACAAAAAATAAAACAAAATATTGACTCCAGTAAACTGCACTAACATGCATAACAAAGGATCACAATGTGAAATGGAAAAATTAGCCTGCCTATAGCAAAGATAATGAAAAATTAAATAATTAGGCAATCCAAACTCTCTGGTGCTTAAAAGATTATTAAAATAAAAAAATACATTGTGCATTACCGCTCTAAAGTAGCCATGGCATTCTGAGGAACTATTGTAACATAAGGAAAGCTATATTTGATGAAACAAAATACTTAATACCAAACTGACCTTTTTGGCTGCCTAATAAATGATTTGCATGTTGATTCAATTAAAGATCATAATCAGTGCATTCCCTTACACTAACATAACTGCATAATGAATAAAAGCCCTGTTCGCTCATTACATTTAAAGGATAAAATAAAATTCTGATAGACCAAGTAGTTGAAGACATTAAGAATAACAGAGCTCTGTAACTAAAATATTAAGTCGTGATATAGTCACAGGCAAATAAAATAATATTAGGAAGTTTGTATAAATATAAAATATACCAAAATTATTGAGCTACGTTAACAGTATAATCACAATTTCACCCACATCACACAGCACTATTGTAATGGTTCTGGAAAGAAATACAGTACATAAAACTGACAGGTTGGTGTACTAAATGAGGAACGTTTATTAGATGATAGCCCCATTCTCAATTCTACAGGATATTTTTCAAAACTAAAAAACAAGATACAGTATCTCAAAAAACTGGACTCTGAACATATTACAGAACTATACAACTGCCAACATTGTGATAAATTACTAAGAGCTTTTTAATTAAAATACCTTAGCTAAAAATTACAGAAGCCTGATGAAACCTATAGAAAACCCCTAACTGGTAGCACAAAACTTTTTACAATATAAAAATGGTATTTGATGACCACAGAATATGCAGTAATTCAATGAATTCTCTCTCATAAACAGAGAACTTCATGACACTGAAAGGTTGGATAACTAAGTACTTTAATCAGTTAAAATTCTAGAAGCATAGCTGTTAATTCAATTATAACAACACAAAAATATCCCCTCCAAATTCTAAAGCTGCATTTCATTGAATATCAAGAGAGTTCTTAACAGGATTCCTTACTTCCCACTGTCCAAAATATATTTTGAAGATGTATTGTTAACTAATTATTACACCCTCAGCTATGAACTGCTGACAATATTAAAAGGCACTTGGATCCCCAGATGCATTCCATTCAGCTTTCTATTTTTCCTCTATACCTTTGGTTTTTTGTAAACTACTGGTAACCTTCCAAATTTTTTATATGTCTTGCATTAGTTTTCAAACCTCATTCAAAGTCAAATTCCATGGGCCAGTTTCAATTCTATAAATGTAAATTTTCAAGTTGTATTAATATCAGAGTACAGTAATGCAAAAATTATAAATGTTACCCACAAACCTTAAAAATTAACACAAAATAAATTTAATTTTGTTTTAACAAACCATACGTTTAGGTAACCTTATGCTTTGACTCAAAAGTGACCAACCATAGACACAGCACACTATAAAAATGATGATACTGCTACCTCAACCAGTAGGGTTACATCTCTTTGTGTGCCTGGTGGGTAACTGAAGGACCTTTGCAGCAACCCTTCAGCACCACCCACATAGCGCTTTCCTTTTACTTTTCATTTACTTCCTTTGGTCTCCTCCCATTTGGCTGTCCAAGTAACTTTACCTTGGTCTCATTTCCAGTTCTTAATTATTAACAAAATCTTTTGAGTAATGAATCTCAAAATGTAACTCAATGGTCTTCTTATACTAGTGTACTTTATTTGATTATTACTACAATAATCGAATAATTGTGGTGAGAAAAGCCCTCTCAGTAGAGGACCCCTACATCTTTCCCCTACCCTATCAGATGGAGCCTCATTCAGAAAAAGGCATCTGTGCTGAATCACAGCAACCTTATAAGACAAAAAAAAACTTCATGTGAAGATCATACCAGAAAGATCACAACTTAAGGAGGAAGGCAACTAAAATCTCTTCAAATGACTATGGTAAGAAGGCGCATTTGAGTGGAAAAGTATCTAGCTGTCTTCTCAGGAGAGTTCTTCTTTCAGAAAATAGACTGGAAATCTTCCAAGAGTAAAAGTAAAGGGACTCTTGATTTTGATGAAGTAGGTAGGTATGAGGTAGGTGAATGGGGGTCAACCACAGCTGATATTCTGTGGGGAGACCTTTGGGCCTTTTGATGTTAAGAGTATTACCCTGATGTATCTGAATGTTGCTTAACACACCTCTCAAAAGACTGTATACAGAAACCATTCCAAGGATGCTCCATGGCATGTTTTCCAGGGTGCTGGGTTTGAGAAGAGGATCAATAATTGTGAAGTTATTTTTGAAAGGCAATGCTAAGCTCAAATCTTTACAGATCTTCTAAATTATGGGATAAAAAAAAACCTGAGGATTATCACTTAGTATTCCTGCTGTGGGAGTCCAAACAAAGTAGTAAAATTAGCAAAACACCTATGGCTTCTACCCACAATAAGAATTCCAGACTGACAAAGTTTTTTCCTTAGTTCCTTGGGTTGGCAACTGCTGTCACACTGTCAAAAGTGATGATGATTGGGTGACATCTAATCTCATCCCAAAAGGCTGTAAAATCTCAGTTGACAGCTTCAAGTTCCAGAGGGTTCATGCGAAGGTTTACTTCAAATGTAGTCCAAGAGCCTGTTGTCAACAAGTCTGAGATGTGGGCATCCAAGCCCAACCAAGAGGCATCAGTGAACAGGAGAACTGAATATGGAATCTGAAGGGGAAAATCTAGATGTAACTGCAGTCCAGTAATCCCCAAGGTACATTCTTGTAGTTGGGAAATACTGAATTCTTCTTCTACCAAAGAGTAGGAAAGTACATTGTTTGTTGAAGTGGTTCTGGAAAAGTTTCATGTAACATTAGCCTTTGGGAAACTACTTTTTCACTGATATGATATGGGGCAGTGGAATTTGCTATTATATAACTGACAATTGTTCTTTTCATAATTATTAGCAACCACAAGACCTGAACTTTTTTTTATTAATTTTGAGAGAGGATAAAATAGCATAAAAAAAGTGTGATTCAGTATTATTTGGTTTGCTGGGAGGAATCAGGTATCATTTCATCAATGCCAGCAGGACGGCGAATGGATGCCAAGAAAAACCATGGAACACAACAGGTAAGAAAAGGACATAAATACAGATGAAAGATATAACTAAAAATAAGTGTATGGAAAAGTGAGTACACAGATGGACTCAAGATTTACAATGCCTGGGACAGGTAAGAGATGATGGGCTCTTTACCTACCTACAGCAGCATGATCATCACGTTTTCGTTAAGTGTGTTTACGATTGCCCACTTCCAACCAAAGTGCAAGGCTATTTTAGGCAGGTTTGTATGATAAAGAACATCTTTGTGCTGAAAATAAGTTAATCACCTTGTGTGCAATGGGTTGAAAAATGAAAATCAAAACTTTTGCACTGATATCTTCATTAAGAGCAATTTACTAATCGTTTCACTCTGGTTCATCTTGTATTGCTTTGTAAAACCTTAATAAAAAAAAAAGACTTTCAACAATCTTAGTACCCAATCTTATGAGTTGTAAAAAACTAACACACTGCTAATTCCATTATAGAAATAAAAAAAAGATACTGCACTCTTCTGCTAAGGCATTATAACACCATGAGCTATGATTCCAACAGTTTCAATAAATCAAATATACCAGTTCACCTATTCCAATACTATGTTACAATACTTACTGCTCACAAACAAGTAAGTTCTATAGAATTTATCATCAGTTCCAAGTAGTGTACGAGAATATTTTTACTAAACCATGTTTTTTCATTACTCACCTGAAGGGCAGCAACTCCGCCATTATCTAAATCTTTTGAACGTAACAAATTTGGTGCCCAAACAATGGCAATATTTTTTGGGGTCATACCAGTGTCACAGCTATGAGAAGCTATCCTTGCAAGATGTTGCACCAAATATTCAAGTGTTCTGTAATAAAATAAATTATATCACTGAATGCAGCTACTTCTGAGTACCTATAAACACTAAAATAGTTTTTCTAAATCCGTAAATATAATGTTACCAAATAACCTTTCAATAATGAATTCTTTGCCTTTAAATATCTGGCTCTTTGCATAAATAATGCATTTATCTACTAAAACCATGCAATGAATACAGCCTTTCTTGTGGGCAGGCTCATAAAATACCATACAATCTTGTTGGTATAACATACGCAGTGCTTTCTTTTTTAATATGCTATGATACTATCAAAAACTTCTTCTTACAATATAAAGTCCTTTCTGGTGTGCACTTTAAAAAGTCACTCTTTCTGTAGTTTATTTTGCATAGAGTCTCCTTACCTTGTGATCTTGGTGAGAAAACCCTGTAATTTTTGCCTAATTCATTATCATACTACATCTCCAATGATTGCACAATGTGGAAGACAATATGCTGCTTGAAATAAACCCCTTCTGGTGACCATTAAACATTACTTGGCAATCTAGATTGTATTAATTTCTTTCAATTTCAAGGCTGATGAATAAGATTTAAGCTGTTAACCTGTCACATTACTATCCTAACCTCCTTGAGTTCTTAATTACTTTTCATTATCTTAAATTATAACCAAATTAATTCTTACATATGGATTACTCAGAAGCTTCATGACATCCAAAAGAGTATTTCACATTACTTTCATTTCTGAAAAGGTAATTTACAATGAGTTATGAATCTTTTGCTACATGGTTGTTGGTTAAACTAATGAGTCATCATACTTCACCATATAATCAATAAGACTGAGATGGGAGCTAAGATTGGTATTGCTTTAAGAGAAAAACTGCTCAACTAGCCGCTTATCCTAACACCCAGTATTCACATAATAAATTCTGATCAGATCTTGAATGTTAACATATAACATGCTTCTTATAACTAATGTAAATTATCATGAAATGTTATAAATACAAGACAAAATCAGTGAGATTACAAAATTGGGTAAAGGGGAATTATAGTATTATGCATATTTTACTGACATAACTGAAAAGTAGGTAAATAAAATCATAACCCAGCTAGGAAAATTTGTACACTGTATATACTCGTATCATCACACATGAAACATTCAGGTACTAGACACTGACCTGTAATGAGGGGGTGGTAACTGTTGAACAACATCCCTTAAATATAGTAACCTGACATCTTCATCTTGCATTACAGCTGCAACAAATTTCTCATAGAGCTGATATGTCAGTAAGGGATTTGGAAGTTCTCGGAAATACATTTTTAACACAGAGGAGACACAATGGATATCCTGCAGTATATTCTCATCACCATATAAATCGGGTATCCTGTCCTCATCAAATGCATTTCTGCAAAAATAAATTCTCTAATTTAATACAGTATATTATACTCAAAACAGATAAAATTTCTGTGCTGACTACTATACAGTATTCTGTATGTTATTTTGGCAGAAATTATAAAAAATCCTTAGTATTAAAAAAAAAAAATTTAAATTCCCAAATAAGAAATGCAACTTAAAAAGGAGTGCAACACTCAACATAAGATGAAACATGCTGGGACTTACCGAAGTTTTTGTATATTAGAGGTGATGCCTGAAAGTCTGTATATTCCATCTACAATACCATGAGCTTCCAAAAATTCTGAGCAACATCTTAGCACCATTGGGATTTCATGTCCAGAATTCAGTAGATGCTCTCCCAAATCACAGCCAAATACTCTCTCTCGAAGAATCCCAGATTGCTTTAGTTTTCGTCGGGATGGCCGAGATAGAATGAAGCTCCTACAATGGTTAAAAGGCATTTGAAGGAAAAATTCAAAAGCACTTACCAATGGCAAAAACTCTGTTAAATCTAAATTCTTTAATCGTAACTAAAGAATGTACTTTTAGGTGCAATAACAACTATTGGCCCACCATCTGTGATACAATGACAAGTTGCAGAGGCAGGTAAAGTAATTTGTTAAGAAAGAGGAAAAAGTGAAAACAGAATAATAGCAATAGCCCAATATGGAAGTGTATGGTGATGTAAATACAAATCTGGATAATCAAGCTGAGCCAACTTTTCTGATTAGGTTGATTTCCATCATGACCACTTAAAAAGGTAAACATCATACATCAATTTGCATGTCTTATAGGACTACTTGGGTACTGTATATCAAACATATATAAATATTCAAAATTCTCAATAACTGAGTACTATATATTAAATATATATATATATTCAAAATTCTCAATAACTGAGTCCAATTCAAGCAAAGCCTACAATTTCCCTCCTGCCCTTAGACAACAATGTAGCCATCTGTCATCACTGCCATAAACTACCAGCTCCAATGCAAATTAGCGGGGGAGTACTGTACTGTCACGATTAGTGGGAGATTCAGCCAGGTGAAGAGGACTGATGTACATTGCAAACAGTAACTCCTCCCCTAAAAGAAGAAGCATGTTATTCCCTCTGGCATACCACTCAAGGGCTAGTGAAACCAATAACTATGTAGGTATGGCTGATGGCTTCTATTATTTGTGCCTGTGAGTGGACTTCCAACTGCTTGAAGCTGTTCCTTGATGAATTCCTTCCTTGCTCTTGATTCTCTGAATGGTAAATGGAAAAGGGGCATCAACTTCAAATCTTGTTCAGTGCCAGAGAACATCACAAGGATGATACTGTCCTAAGTATTGCTGAACACTGGTCTTGTTTGATAACTTACACTAGAAGTGATCTGTGTCTTGTCCATGTTCATGAATTGCTCGGCTCTTTACCCTCTGTTATGAATCTGTTACTTTAGGATCCAGAAAAGCATGTTTACATGCTTCCATGTTAGCACTCATTTCTTCCAATGACACCAGGAAGTGAACATCACTCTTCTCCTTAAAATTCTCATACCAGTCTTGGTTTGTACAAAATGTCTCCTTTGTAATTTGGTCCTCCTACCTGATCCTTGAGAGTGGGAAAGAAATATAAAGCCTTCATTGTTATCATCTGAGTGGATAAATTGGCCCAACTCTGGTTCATATCCAGAACCCAGATGAATAGGTCTCTTCCTTTCCTCCGTGACTGTGGCACATATCTCAATTCACAGCTCCAAAATTGCAGCTGCCAGGACTTCAGAGAAATGAGCATCCATCTTCTGAAGGAAAGTTCAACTGCCTTGGCAATGTGACTGGCATTTTTTTTTATTTGCTGCACATTGTAAAGCTTCACTTATACAAGATGTCTAAGATTTCACAACACTTCAAACTTGTAAATGCAGTCAAACAAAATAACTCGATTAAAAAAACATGCAGTTATCTAAAGCTGATAAGAGATTGTTCAACAAAGATTAGAATATAGCAAAATAAGTAGTGTATTTTATTCTCTAAGATCACTGGATGCTGACTGACACCACACTTAGCACTGTGCAAGTGATGTCTAATCACAAGTCATGTAAATGGCATCAAACAATTATTCAGCCTCTATCCTAGCAATACAATACTGCAGCCTTTCATACCTCCTATGTGGGGACTTTCTTTTTTAAAGCAATTGTGATCTTTATCGCAAACTTATGATCCCACTGAAAACAATTTCTAAACATTAATCCTGTGGAGCAAATATTCTTTAGGCAAAAAAAATTTGGAATCAAGCAACTGAATATCAGGGCCACCTGTGTATCTGAGTGATATGAACTAAACTTGGTTAACTTCAAAGCTTTCAAGACTCATTTCTTTTACATCTCTACATCCTATGCTTTCAACATTCAAAATCATCTTTTGAAATTGGAATTCCTCTGGTAAATCAATACCAACAAGTTTCTGTTTGCATGCAATTATGATATATCCTTACTTCCCTCCAAACAATGTAATTTAGTACTTCCCACCCCCACACTGAACCACAAAATTTTCTTGTTAAACTGAGAATTTGTTATATCAGACAAAATTAAATTTGCAACTGCATGCTATAGTATACTTAATAACTACTGGGAAAAACAAGTGTTGATACAAACTCCTGGGAAAAACAAGTGTTGATACAAACTCCTGGGAAAAACAAGTGTTGATACACACACATGCTAACAGACTGAATCTCTTCAGGCATTGAGACCAACAACAAAACCCTTCCCTGAAAAAATGTATAAAGGCAGAAGTCAAATGGTATTCCAAGTATTGTCCTTTATGTTTAATGAATCTGTAAAAAATCTAATTCCAGGTACAATACTTACAAACCAATCCAAGACTCAACCCAGCTTTGAGGTACAAAAACAGGACTGGAACCTAGACCCAAAGTGAACAATGATGGAAACCAGTTATAAGACTTAGCTGAAACAAGGAAAGTGTGGCAATACTAATTAAAGTGCTGACACCATGACAGATACTCTGCACAACTAAGAGTTTGGTTAGGAAGTTGACAATATTAGAAATCATCAGACATATCTTTACTGCTGTAATGAGAAAATTATATTAAAACACAACAACAATGTCAGTCAGTCTCTATGGCACAGGGGAAAGAAAACTGTAACCAACTCTAAAGTACTGAAGTGTGAGAAAGATGTAGCCTTTCTCTGATTTCAAGTTTATTCTTAGAAATAAATGAAATTCTTTCAAAGAGTTCATACCATGAGCAGAAACTTTTGGCAATTCAGCAATTAAGACGGTGAAAAGGGGAAGCTGGGGTGGTTGAATAGCAAGACAAACAGACCCAGAAAATAAAGGATATAAAGTACTAAGATCTAAAGGTGGAACTGGGAGAAAATCACCACAGTTGCACTAAGAAGTAAGTTAGATCAGTTGCAAAGCAGGACTAAAAAATGAAGTAGGAATGGAGGTAAGAAAGGAAGCAAAAAAATGGGTGCATATAGTTGTTGACGAGATACTTCAAACTCTTCAGGGTATGGCCACACTGCAAGCAGTGAGCAGCATGGCTTGAGTGGCGCGACTTGCCACTAATTACGGAACTTAATTCTTATGTGGGTGGCCACTGGAGGAAGGGATGATTTAAATGCACCATGTCTGAGAAAAATACTGACTTCCAAGTGTCTTCCTTTAGGAGAAATGCATACTTCGAAGTTTGTTACAGGTTTATTCAGCCTCACATCAAGTTTCCTGAGCAATAAATCAAATGATCCTTGGTTCATGTGCAAATAATCATAACATTGTCATCATACATTTGAGACTATGTAAATTATAAAATTCGACCCATTCTATTCTTCTCGTTAAATTCACGCATCCAGCCTTTTTTTACTGGTAATACAGGGTATTTCATCTACCTTCACGTATGTATTTTCAAATAAAAATAATTATCTTGATAAATTTTATGATGACATGTCTGCACTGATGATCAGCTTCAACTAGTAAGTTGCGCATCTTCAGCAGCTCCAGTGTGACCATGCAAAGCTTTGATGCTACTGCTGCAGCTTGTTGCTAGGTGCTATCTCACCGCTCGCTGCATGCAGTTTGGTCAATGTCTACAGAGCACCATGTGAAGTGCAACGATGGCACTATTCCCCTATGTAGATTAAGTACTATTCATTTTGTACAAGAAGCTTAGAAAGAAGTGAACATGAGATAAACATTATTAAGCAATTATTTAACTACAGAACAAAAGGGCTCCACTGATACCAGGAACACAAGGAGCTTTCACCTAAAGGGAAATTAAAACATTTACCCCTCAGACCTGTACAGTTGGCTGTTACTTTATTTGGTAATGGTTAATACCCACAAATTAAAGCTAGTAAAATAGGTGGATTTTATTTGGGTGAAAACATGAAAGCTTTATCTCTCATCTATGTCTCAAATCACTATAGCAAAACACAGAGGAAATGAAAATGAAATAGTTTTTACCTGAAAAAGGCAATTAGTTTGCCATGTTTTCTAAGAACTGGCTTCGTTGGGGCTTGAGCACCTGAGTGGAGTGTGTGATGTTGATGCCCAGCAGCTACAGCAGGCTGAGTTCTGGCTGGTGGTAGAGTTAAAGTTTGGGGCTGGATTGTCTGTGGAACCTAATATAAAAAAATTCTCATAAATACCTGGCAGTACAAAAGCATACATATCTGATGTTCACTTATCAAGATAGTTTGTTTCCATTATTAAAAGAATATTCTTCACCATACACACAAAACATTTTTTAATGAACGATAGGTCAAATTACAATGTAACAATGAAAATAGTGTGACAGAAAATAATTTATAATAAAAATGGTGCATTGTAACCTACTGAATTATGCAAGACTCAAATCTAATAAGAAAAATAGAGCTTACCTTATCACCAATGACCTGCACACACTCACAGGGGAAGAAGCCCACCTGGAAACCTCTCTTTCCCCTCCACCATATCGACTCCTCAGGAGGTGGCATGTCGATCACACTTATCATGTCGCCCACCTTGTAAAGAAATGAAAAAAATAAAAGCGTTATGTTATAATCATCATACTTAACTAAAGCAATACTTTGATATCCAATAACATGCTACAATAAGACAATAATATCAAATATGTTTACAATAATATAGTAAGAACATTTGAGCAACTGCTGGTATCACAAATGCTAGCGAGGCCATCTGAAAACATGAGAACATCTATGCCCATGAGCATACAAGCAAAGTGCTTTGCCAAGTTTAGATGTATAGCTTGATGGACAACACTTTGTGGTACCAAACAAAACTTCATATGAAAAAACTGTAAATTCAGTTAAAATGCAATCAAAGAGTGACCTTACACATAATTTTTTTTTTTTTTAAAGATTCATATGGGTATCAGATAAACTTAATCCATTTGCACCTTCCACCAAAGTAAGGTAGGCATTCCATTAAAAATTCATGAGACAAAATTTGTCACACTTTCAGCTGTGTGTGTGTGTGTGTGTGCGCGCGCGTGCGAGTAGATTACCGGAGTATTCTTCCACAATTTTTCTTCCTTAAAAGTACCACCATCTTTATCACTTACGTTATTATTACTGTATTATTATTATAGCCTTTAATGGGTGTACATTCTTGTGGAACAGGCTGAAAGGCTATGACTTGCATAGGAAGTGTCTAAAGTATGGACTATGTTGCAAATGCATAAGAAATTAAAAGGAGAACAAAAAGAATTGAGCAGAGTCAGAGTTCTACAACAGAATAAATTACGATGCATAATCATGAATTCATGACTAATAAATTTATTAACAACAAATAATCGGAACTGGTTAACAACAACATAACAGTAATTATACAAAATATATGCAGAAAAATCTCAATTAAGATTTTGAGCATATCCCCAAACAAGGGAATTCAAACCCAAGACTGAAAGCCAAGTGTACTGAAAGTATGGCACAGATCACTGGTTGTAAGACCCAGCAGCCACAAGACAGCTGCTTAAATACTTCAAATAATTAATCAAAAGATAAGTAAGACGAGTAGATGTTTCATATCCACCATCGTATATTAATAGTAATATAATAATAATAATACAGTAATAATAATGTAATGTCGCATCTTCTACTTAGTTACCTTTGATGTAAGTGCATTCTTGAGTCTGAGAAGCTCCCAATGACTCAACACAACCACACTATTTACAGGGAATAAAATGCCCTTAGGATACGAGAAAATTAGGAAAGAAAAGGGAAGGGGAGAATGAGAGAAGACACACTACTAAGGGATTCATAGCCGATGAAACACTGTTTCACAGGACAACAACATTTCACCAAAGCAGCTGATAAAGGTGAAAGTTGGCAAGTGTATATTTTATAACCCTACCTAATTTTTGCAAGTATTATTTAGTACCCAAGTTCAATAGCTTTGACATTTATAGAGTAAAATGAAGTCACTGATGCCAGAACCGCGAAAATCACAGACAAGGATCCTAAAACCATTCGTGACGTAAACATATGATGTTAAGAGGCTCCGCCCATCCACCAGTATGCGGTGAATGTATATACTTACACAGTCTGGGCTTCAACAAATTCAATAATGGCCAGCAGGATCAGGGGCATCATTTCAGATTTTTGTTGAGGGGGTGGGGGCAGTTTGGCAGGCAAGAAGCAAGCCTAATCAGCTGGGGTTTTTGGATTGAGCTATTGTGTGTGCTTTTTGAAGCACACAAAATAGATAGATAGATATAACTTAATGTGAGGACACATTTGAATTTTGGTAGGAATACTGGAAAACCAGCTGCTGTTACTTCTTGGGGCTTGGAGGTGAAGGGGGGGGGCAAGCTGAGGCTGGCTGGGGAACTTGAGTCTAGGGGAGGGGGAATTGTCCCCCCCCCAAAATGACGCTCCTGAGCAGGATTTGGAATTGTCCCTGTGGTTGCAAGATGGAATTTGTGCTACAGCTTTCCACTGCGTACTGTATACAAGCAGAAAGACCTGTGGCATGATTTACTGTAGCGTGAATAATTATTTCTATAGTGGGTAATAGTTACTTAGCAACATTCATCTCTTGCTGCAGCAAACAGAAAGCTATAGTGTCGAAACCTGAAGCAAAACAAAATGGATTGTCAAACCGTGTTTCATCGGCTCTGCTCTGAATCCCTTAGTAGGCGCAAGGTAGAAAAAAGCTGGCAACATTATTTACTCAAAAAGATTATATCAACTTTAGTGTGATATTTTTAAACAAAATAGATAGGCACACAGTACTTTTAGTAATGAAATGTATACAATATAGCTCCAGAGGTGGAAAAGCTGGCCGACATATAAACATCGTCTCTCACATGGGTCCGCCATACTATGGCGCGACCAACATTTAACTTTATTTCTTCTGTGACCTAGATTCAAAACAAGCAATTAAAGCTGCTTGTTTTGTTATACACGGCCATACAAACTTGAGAAAAAATTGGAAATCTGCACAAGATGTCTGTAGCCTAAAATGTAACAAAAATATGGAAAAATACTATATTTCAGTTCAGTTTATATGACGTTTATTAAACAATATATTTTCAATGGTAGGCTACCCTGCAATGCTTAAATTAGACAAGGCAGAGACTTCCACAACCTCTAGACTTCAATACCGCATTTACCGACTGACTCAAATTGTTAGCCAGTTGCCATGCGACCGCCTCCGGACATACCGGCGAAGAAAACAACCTACGTCACCACAAAAACAAAAATGCCTCAATTACTGGTCTGTGGGGGAAGTTATGTGTTTTGATATGTTTAGAACAAGTCCTTTTGTGTTCTTTTTTTCTAATTATACCGCACTCTTTCGTTAAAAAAAAACACGGTACAACACATTTGTTTGGTTACTATTGTATACCTCTTCACCTCGGTAGTTTCCAAAAAACGAGACCAAACCAGTTATTTGTTGGGATTTTGTTCTCAAACGGTGATCTGTGCCATAGTACCATCAGCTTCCTTAATCATGGAGTTTGGATTATCTTGTTTGAGGGTATATTCAAAGTAGATTTTCACACACACACACACACACACACACACACACACACACACACACACACACACACACACACACACACATATATATATATATATATATATATATATATATATATATATATATATGACAAAACAGTACTGATTACTTATTATTAGTAATATACTGTACTCAAGTTTATTTGTAGTTCTTGCCAAAGAAATGAATCAATCATTTCTTGCAAGACATGAATCAAGTACTTTCCGTAATGCTTATTTCATGTTATATGCATTTTTTATTATCTGTAATTGACTATCAAAAGAAGATTTGAGTGCCCTGAAAAGATCTGACTCATTATTTCTTTTGTGTTTCCCTTATACTCCCTTATTTCATCATTGTGGCGTAATGCCCATGTTATACAAATCTGTAATTGGCAAAACACTCGTTTACATTTCATCATTGTGGCGGCAAATGCAAAATTGGGGGTTTTACAAAATGCAAACGAGCATGGCGCAGTAGGAATTGTCAAAATTACACAAATTACAAGATAAGCAGCAGAAACGTACGTAGTTCGCGACTGTAACTGTTAACAATTACAAAACAAATTGTAAAGACGAAGCTTCCGGCACAGTCAATTATAGAGATAAGTCCTAACCTAGCATGACGTATGCAAAGAAATTTAGCATACACAGATCGTACTTACGTATGCTGCCGCATAAGGATAGTTTTTTTTTTTTTTAAATAACTGTTTAGGAAATTTTTAATGTCAAACTTCCATTCTGAAACCAATGCGAAAAACAATGCCTTTTAACGAGTATCAGTACTAACCTTATCAAAAACAACGCGCAAAAATTTCTGCGCTTTGCAAACACCAACACACTTTCGAAACAAAACACCCGGTATTTCCATTACATGAGGTGTAGAAAAATCACCACTATTTGAAACGCATTTGTGACGAGTCATCTTCATTATCGTCGGAAACCCCATATTATGACACTCAATAATGGGAACTAAAAATAAATGTGCTTAATGCTACATTTTCTCGTATGCATATGAAATAATCACAAGGCTATTACGAAAATCTATTAATAATAAGATCTACTCAGGCTTCATACTAAATCACCCCCCAAAAATGAAATTGCTAAAACATTTAAAGATATTTCAGTTATTGATACAATATCTACTTCTCATGGTAATGCTGTGTACATGTTGCCGTTAGAAGCAATATAAATGTTGCATTGATCGGGATACGTAACAGGGCAATAGGGGTGGGGGGGGGCGCAAAAGATCGGTCGGAAACTGAAGCCAAAAATATTGATCTGTAATCGCCATATGAATGTTTATAGTCAGGTGAATAAAAGTGAGAATGATAATTTGCTGGAAAACTGTATTACAGCTCACTAGAGATCACTTTAGTTCGACTCAGACCTTGGAACTTGGAAAAATGACTACAGGAGGGCCGGTGGCAAAGGTAATGAATGATACAGTACAGGAAGAATAGAGATTGACGGAGAACCAATTTAGTTATTTGATAAAAACCAGGAAACTGAATAAAAAAAAAAAACGTGAACGACAACGGATATGAGTAAATGGAATAGCCTTCTTGATGTTTTAACTGCTAATCAAAAAAAAAAAAAAAAATACGGGCTTCCTGATGGTTTCAGTGATCAAGAACCGGTTTGATGATTTTCTTGAATCTGTTTGGGAACAAAACTGGAAATTTAATTGAGACTATCCGCACCACTGAATCAAGTTTGTGATGAACCTCATACTGGAGTAAGATTACCTAAATTAAGATTACCTAAATTTAAAAGGATATATAAAAATGTAATTAGCATTGTCAAAAAGACAAAAAAAAAAAAAAAATACCACGACCTACCGATGCCAATATCCGATTTCACTGTGGTGAAAAACTGCTCATGGCATTGTCATTGTTAGTGCAAATTTCCAGTACCTGAGAAAGCGGCTATTATTAAACCAGTTTTGAAGGGTACACTTGATTATCAAAATGTAAGTTTATACCGATGTGTTTCGAACTTGTCGTTCATGTCCAAGATGCTATAATATGTGATTCTTGAACAATCAATTATATACCAGATAATCAGTCACCTTGCAGACGATTATATTCTAGAGAGACTGCCGTATGTTCTGTTGTAAATGATCTAATGAGAATGATGGATGAGGGCAAGTTTAGTATCCAGCATTAACTGATCTGTGCGGCTTTTGAATTCACTTCGTGCATCAACCGCTGTATTGACTCAAAATCGTCTGGAACTGCCGATGAGGCCTTCGAGTATTTAGAAGACTGTTTGCATTGCAGAGAGCATTCTCTTTCTTATGAAACATTAAGAGAAGTACCAGAACGAAGAGAGTTAGATCCAATCCTATTTTATTTGCAAAATAGGACTGTCAAATGTACAACAGATATTGCATGAAGTTCAAGCTTTTTGCAGATGACACTTAATTAAATTCTCCGTCAATGACATTGGAGATGTCACAGGGCCATGTTGATGGGAAATCGACTGGGAACGCTGCTTTACAGCTACCTCCT
>NC_089752.1:100689719-100744719 GCF_040412425.1 Macrobrachium rosenbergii
CATGAACTATCGGCACAACGAAAACAGTACAGAAAACCAACTGCAACAGTAATATAGCCAGTTAAATATAAATAAATACATTCACCCAAAACACATTTACTTTTTCCTTCTGGCCATCGTACCTATAAATATCGACGCAAATTACAGCAAGACTGGTAAAGGTGAACGTAAACCACGGAGAGGGACATTAGCGATGGGAAAGTGAAAGTGAGTGTGGCATCACCCGGACGAGTTGACTACATCTGGCACTAAGGGGTGGCAGCACCTGGATTCGCCATTGCCAAGTAATCCTCAATCCACAACCCGGATGTTGATTTTCCCAATGGGGATCAAGGCTGCGAACAAGACAGCAACCCAATAATCGCTGACTCTCGGAATCTGCATTAGAGATTAACTAAATGATAATTTATGTAGATAACAAAAGGTCACGTCAACAAAATTATTCCTTTTCCCTTACAGGAGGTGGCTCCAAAAGACGTTATCCTTCCGCTCTCATCATTGATTTTTGTGAATGGAGCTGACAGCCCTATGCCCGAGCCCATACAGATAACCTTATGTAGAAAGCGGATTACATAACGATGGAATAAAATGATGATGCAGTTATAATGTCTACAGATTGATATGTATACACTGAAGAAATTTGGGAAATTCCTAAACAGGAAGCGAAGTTAATACTTGAAACTTTATAACTTTTCCAGATTAATAACTATCCGGAATTTTTTTTACATAATATTTCAACCATAAAATCATGATTGGTTACGATACCAAGCCCATGATTAGTTGACTATAAATACACTAATGGTGAGTCCTGATAAAACCTTGCAGAAGTGGTCCATTGCAACAAATCTAGTTATGCAACTCCGACCACAGGTGTGTCTGGATGAAAAGGACATTCTCAACAAGCCATTACGAATCATACTGCGCCAAAAGTAAGTAAATGTCTACTAGGAAATAACGTATTTATGAAAAACACGACGTAAAAAAAAGGCTGAGAATTCAAATAAAGAATTCAAATAAAGCTGCACGCCTATATATACCGCTTATGCGGTTAATTTAATCAGTTACTTCACTTTAAATAAATTTACCCTGATTTTTTCCAATAACGTGTTAAACCACTTCATATATCTATAACATAAGATGCACAGGAGACATTTAGGGTGTCCTGGTGTAAAGGGTGCCAATCACTCAAGGAGTCATAACTTTCTCCTCTTACTTTTACGTTTCTCCAAGCCATGAAGTTCAGACCTTAAAATAGAAAGATGCTGGACAATACAACCACGTGAAACGGAGCAATTCGGAGACGATTTCAGACTCTCTTTTGATACTCGACCAACGGTACTGCTGAGGGAGAGGAGTAGGAAAACCAGTAACGTGCAGAGTTGTGTGACACCTCGCTCCGCCGTTCACCTGATCCGCAATTTTTTCCGCAGCCGTTTTTCATGTTCACCAAAAATATCCTTAAACACGAATACACTTAAATACTGTGACTGATAAATGCAATGAAAAGCCCATCCATATACAAATTCAAAAAAATTTTTTTTTACGAATATTCTGTCTTTGTAATGACAGGCGACTTTTAAGAAAATCAAGGTAGAAGCCACTGGGACAAGCTTCCTTTATATGGCGAACCAAGTTTTAATGTGTGAAAAACTTCAGAGCCTCTTTCTCATATTGAAACAAATCCCATTGCCACTACAGAGTTCCAATAATAATTCCGCAAAGTCACCAACCTTCTTTGATATTAAGACTTTTTTCTTTTCCACCAATTCTGCCAGGAGATCAACTAAGCAATTCCTGGCTCTGAGTCTCCTACTGCCCAACAAGACTACTCAATTATAAACTCTTTTCACCACCGTTCCATTTCATTTCCCCTAAATGATATGACCATTACAAAATTCTACTATAATTTTTTTTCATATTTGCTAAGTATTTTACCATACATGCATAAAACTTTTCCACATCTACAACCATCCTTTCTCTGCATATTATATGAAATGCAAACAAATAACTTTACCCTACCCTCATTTTTTTCTGTTGCATGCACATTCACCGTCTTGAGCCAGTTTTCATGTAAGGAAAATGACTTTACACCCCTTTATATATTCCACGTGCCGCCTGTTTCACTAGAGAATCTTCAGTGCCGCAACTTTTGTAAAGTTCCTTTTACTTTCCTTGCCTCAACCACAATTACACTCGTTATTACACTCAACCATCATCAGCTACTGTTTAACATTGTGTTTTATGCTGTAAAATTCTCTTACAACTCTGAAATGTATGAATGAATGGTCATGGTACTCAATGCCGACTATAATATATGCACACAAGTACAAGCAAGCTACCAAGTTATAAAATCATATTACACAAATGGCAAAAACTAAATAATAGTGCTACTATAAGTATCAAATACTGCAATGAATTATGTCATGTGACAAGACCAGCATTTTTACTATAAAAAAATTCACACGTGGAATAGTTGGACATCGAAAAGTGACAGGGACTGACCAGCCATTAAGGACTGGCACAGGTAAGGCCAATGTTTATGAGACTGGGGGAGGTATTCTCGCTTCTCGTCATATTAATTAGGGTCTCTCACTTCTCCCTCCCGATTTTCAGCTACGCTACAAAATCCTTTCTCAAACACCAACATATACTTAATGTGTGTGTGTATATATAATATATATATATATATATATATATATATATATATATATAATATATATATATATATATACATATACAGTATATATATACACACACACACACATACACACTCTCTCCTTTTATTGCCTTTGAGAGAGAGAGAGAGAGAGAGAGAGAGAGAGAGAGAGAGAGAGAGAGAGAGAGAGAGAGAGAGAGAGAGAGAGAGGACGCATGCAGCTTAAACAGTTTGTCCGCTCCTACCTCCAAACACATTTAGTAACCGTAACTGACATTTAACCAATGAATATCTAAGTTCAAATGCAACATCGCTTACAATGTTTACCTCCTCGCTCCTTTGTAATATAAAATGAAGTTGGGTTAACATTATAAGAAAATATGAAGCCAAATTCACTATGAAGTGTTTATTCTTAATATTTCTAAATGCTGGCATAAGCAATTTCATTAAACGACAATTATACATTTATGGAGCTGCTTAATCGATAGACATTTAACTCAACTTGGAATCTTAAAGGAGGTCAAGGTCTTCACCGAGGAACAAGAGTATCGCCAAGTTTCCAGTGAGATGAATCAATCTTCAAGGATGGGAGACTATATAACAAAAGCTTGAGTTTCTGTGCAAGTTAAGGAATGAATTCTGACTTGCAAACACGGCAGTTACTTAGGCATCTCCTGAACGCTCAGGCTCTGATCCTCTGGGGCGCTAAACCTCCAAAAAGACATTTAAGTAACTGGAAAATAACAGTTCTCTAGTAACTGCTCCGATATGAAAACTTGTGCAATCTTATCAGTTTGAAAATATCTAATGCCACTGCGATGGTTATTGGGGTCTAAATTTTCGTCTTGCTTTATTTAGTCTTTGTGCTAGAACAAAGAAATGACAAAAGGATCTTTTCTACCTTACTAACGCCGAGAATTGGAATTCTTTACAAACACATCACGCCCCCGAAAAACTGAAACTTGGAAACATAATTCTCAGACAGCAACAACAAACTGAATTCAGCAAAGAAGCGGTGGCAAAGGAGGCTGATAAAGTGTCACGAATCGGTTCAGAAAAGCAATCAGCAACTCCAGTCTCCGGCTACCAAGGACATCAATGTTCTCCCAGTCATTCACGAGAAGCACAGGCGAAACAATACACCGCCAGGTACAGATGCCAAGAGAAACTGAACTGCAACAAACCTTCCAATCTGAATATTCTCGTTTCCCTTCCCGCCCACGTTACTTTCCTCCTCAACTCCAATATCAAAGGTGAATTGCCATTTGGCTGTCGACGAAAATTATGCAGGTTCGTTTTAGTTAATGATGATATTCAGTTACCAAAGCAGAGAGAGAGAGAGAGAGAGAGAGAGAGAGAGAGAGAGAGAGAGAGAGAGAGATGCAAAATTCTGGAAGTCTTGATTAATAATTTCAATATAGTCACAGATGAGTGGTACGCTAACAACCAAACCATACGAAAATAAACTTACCTATGTTGGGAAACTCATTCCATATTTCAAACTAAATTGCAATCACACAGTATTAACTATTGTAAATATCCAAATAAATTCATATCAATATAGGTAAACAGAGGAGCTTACAACACTGCTCCTTACCTGATATACAATAGAAAAATTTGAGCGTAATCAGTACACCGTAATAAAAGTTCCCTTCGCCCAGTGAAAAGCTCCATTGTTAAGAAGGTTAAAGTTGCCCTCCTCGGAAAACAAAACGACCCTCCATCTTCTTCCATGAAAAGAAAAGAAAAGGGGAGAGAGAGAGAGAGAGAGAGAGAGAGAGAGAGAGAGAGAGAGAGAGAGAGAGAGAGAGAGAGAGAAAATTTTTCTGCTTTCACTTGAAATATGGAAAGAACATAGCTGACTGGACATGCCCGAAATGTGATTTTGCACATGAGCGCTCTAATGTAAGCAAGCTCTGTGAATTATCATCATCGCAAACGTCACCTCTCCCAAGACTATGTTCTACCCGTCGAGACGTGCGCGTGATTCTAACTGGCTGCTGCAGGACTAATGGTTGGAGAGTCCAAGGTGATGAACAAGGAAAGGAGAGAGAGAGAGAGAGAGAGAGAGAGAGAGAGAGAGAGAGAGAGAGAGAGAGTCGTTCCATTCTGAGCGTGTCAATGTGCTACTCGAGTGGAAGACTTATTTGCGTCAAGTTTTTTTTCTCCGATTATGCAACTATTGGAACTTCAAAATGTACTTGAATAAAAATGGTAAGACTCGATTAACTGTAAATTCATCGGTTTCCTTCTTATAGTATACTCTTTGCACAAGGACACATTTAACTATCCAGGCAAATACAAAGGAATATGGTAGAAAACGTGAAAACCTGTTTCACAATGATTTTCTTCGAACCGTCTTTTAGTAAGCGCCTCATTTCTGATAAGGACCTAGCATTCTATTTTCAAATCTATAAATTTCTGGTGACTTTCCATACGCCTTGCTTGACCTTACTTGGGCTTAGGGCAAACAACACAACAATTGTGTATCTCCCGTTACTCTAAATTTCCGCCTTAAATCACAGGTTCTTATCACGTCTTATCAATCGCTATTTAGCCTTATGATACATGCACCTAAGAATTCCAATACAAAAATGACTTCTAAAATATCGTAACCTTAAAACTTATTTCAGGATCTTAACGCCAGCATCATTAAAGCTACCATCCACGACACAACGAAAAGAATACGATTTTATTACTATCTTTGCCTCTGCATTGATCGGATCAGTCTAGTCTCCACGAAACCGCTGTGATGGAACGTAGAGGGAAGAGAGGGAGGAGAACAATAACATACATGGAAAAAGGATTTTCTGCTCTCAGCCAACAATAACATTTTCTTTGCAGCCATACCCTCTCGGCACTAAAGACTCCCTCTGGACTTTTCTATTTCTTCAGAACATTCCACCATTTCTGGAAACTCAAAGCCACGGCGACTATTTTTTTATATATATATTTCGAACGCTCAGCTTTCCAGGAGGGATGCCACCTAGTACATGTTCGGCGTCTAAATGTGGTTTGAAACAGAACGGAAAACTCGGCGCAAGATGAATTATACTGATATCCCCTATGAAGGGAATGAGAGTTCTACGCGATAAAACTGATGTTGATGATACTACATCCAAATGACAGAACAATGACGATGCAAATTCCATACGCCGTGATGTCGATAGGCCTTCATCAGAACTACTCAGATCCAAAATAATTTTACCCTCACACTGGGCCCGAGGGCGGGTCTGTGAGAAAAGTGTCTTCTTATAAAAGGTCATAAAAAAAATATGGAAATGAAACTGGGAGCTCCAAGTCAAGCCTCAAGAAGTACATCGAGAGAAAAACAAAAGAAAACAGAAAGCTAGACAGAATATTGTTTTGTTGCTGAATGAGGTTTCTCGCACTTTAAACTTTACATTAAAATTTGATAATCATTTCAACAGCGTCTGCGTTAAAGTCACTAACTCTTGGCAGCAGAAACTCTGTTTGAAGCCCTCTCTCTCTCTTTTAATGTGTGTATGTGTGTGTGGCCGCAAGTGCTTGTGAAAATTTCAGACATTAACCAGATTTCAACATGGGAGACAGAAATTCCACCCTTGGAGAGGGAGAGTATGCGCTCGCAGGACTGTATTTCCCGTTAAGGACGCTTCCTCTGTTCATAATGATGAGACAAATAACAACAAGGAGACGGAACCCCAGTACAGACTTACCATTGTTGCTGTCGACGGTATCCCCTGAATGACATCCCTGGAAATTCAATGACGGGCTAAATCACTCATCCATCGGTCGACATGACTTCAGAGTTCAGAGCTCTCATCACATTATCCCTCGTTCTTTTGGTCCATCTTGTGCAAGAGGATTAGGCGCACACACGAGGAGCGGACAGGATACCTCTCGTGCGTGCGCAAGTCTGTTTTATTTTTTGTGAGATGTGTGGGCGCGAGTGGGCGTGCCTTTCCAACCTTGCTAAGGGGCCAGGCGTGCCCACTATTCTCAGCCCACGCACTCCAACCGAGGGTTCCTTTACACTCGTCCGATTGTAAAGGCCACCGAATTCTTATCTTCTCCCTTTGCACGGGACAGGTGTGCACGAGACACCTTATAAGCCTTCCTTTTTCCTCTTCGATGACACTTTCCTAATATGGTTCCTTTCGTTTTCCTTCACAGACCATATGTCTTTCTACAACACCATCATATTCAGGGTTTTCATTTGCACCCGAGTTACTGTCCGCACAGATTCTAAGTCATTTACAAATATTCCTGCACACAAAAAAAGAACTTTATCTAATAGAAAAATATCTTAAGAGCCAAGGGAGAGAGAGAGAGAGAGAGAGAGAGAGAGAGAGAGAGAGAGAGAGAGAGAGAGAGAACTGACAATGGCAAGACGGTGATTGTGACGCTGAACGGGCGTACTGGTGGGCCCGCCTTTCGGAAGTTGAGTGGCCACCAAAATACACGTTCGGCCGCCACCCACCTTTTTTTTCAGTCTTCTTACTTCGTCTCACATCACATCACATCCCGCCACCGATTCCCAAGACTTCCCGCTGTCTTTTTCTTCAAGCCTCATAAATCTTCACTCGATCAACCACTTTCAGAGAAAAGAAAGCAGCGTGCTATTCATGGCCATTAGCCCAAAAAATGTAGATCATCTTTTACCGCAAGGTGTCCATTTGTCTACACTTGACAATGTGATGAAAATTTCGAAACAAAAAATCTCTCATCACCTAATCCAGATTAATTTAAGTAATTTCCCTTTACAAGAGAATAAACAACATTTAATGCCACGTTCTTTATTTAATTTTTCTTCAGTTGCCTTATTTTCTTGATCAACACACACACATAATGTGTGTGTGTGTGTGTGTGTGTGTGTGTGTGTGTGTGTGTGTGTGTGTGTGTGTGTGTGTACTGATCAAGAAAATAAGGCAACTGAAGGAAAAGTGTTACGAAAAAATTACGTGAAATTTTAAGAGCAGTTAATAATGAAAAAGCTTTGTATAGCGCAGCTGGGCCTGGGAAAATATTATTATAGTTTTGATAGTGATGCAGTTTTGAGGTCGTAGCAGGTAACGCTGACAGCGATATGGTCTACGAAGAAAGCAAAGTCTATGTTAGAGTAGGATGTGTTATAATTAAATTATGAATGTGACACTGTTTATATATATATATATATAATATATATATATATATATATATATATATATATATATATATATATATATATATATATATATATATATATATATATATAATATATATATACACACACACACACACGAGAGAGAGAGAGAGAGAGAGAGAGAGAGAGAGAGAGAAGACAATGCTAAGGACTCCATTGATGGCGTGGATATCAACACCGGTGGCGAGAATGGCGGGCCCCTATTGGCAAAGTCGAGAACGGGTTCCGGAAGAACGAGGGGCCTGAGAACTTGAATAAGTGTGTGTGAATGCTGAGAGAGAGAGAGAGAGAGAGAGAGAGAGAGAGAGAGGGGAGGGGGCGTTCCCAGGATTTTACCCAGCAGTCGTCGACGTACATGTTTGAGTTTTAATACAAGGTGGGTTAGATATGACTCAAGCCGTAGATTACACGTCTTCACAATTAATGAATGGTCCTATATGCAGTGGAAACTGATCTGAAGGCAGCATTAGATGAGAAACTTCGTGCACACAGCTTTAATCGCTTTTTTCTATTAAAGTGCGCCAACTCGCAAATACAGGATAAAAGATCATTTGTAGAGCACTGCGAGACCCCAAAAAGGAAACGCCCTTACTGCATTTTTGCATTAGCATCTCGACAAAACACCTGGCAGGTAGCAAGAAAGACAAAATCATTCTTTCCGGCTAGTTAGAGCGGAAAGTTGAAATGAGACCACTGCATCTTTCCCTCCTCCCAGATATAAAACGAGGTATAATTGCCTTTCCTTCGTCAAAAGAATGGAGATGGCAAGTTAAGGTACACGAAAATCTCGAATTCTTGCTATAAAACGGGAAAAACGCGAGGCATTTATGTAGTCTAAGAGATCTCCTTACATCAGATAAGTCCCTGCAGGCAACGTCTCCCCCTTTTCCACCTCGCACTGCCTCCCCCCTTCATCTCCCGAGTGGCGCGGATAATGCCCTCCACGACACCCACCAGCGGTTTTTATCCCCAGGCACAAATCTCAATCGATGAAGCCACACTTGATGGATAACGTACTTTCATCAATAAGAAAGAAGGGAACAAGATTATACAGTATACATACATATATATATATATATATATATATATATATATATATATATATATATATATATATATATATATATATATACCTACTAGTCACTCTTTACCAGATACGTATGTAATTGTAATAGCCACAACGAAGAGGACTGTACGTCTTCCGAAACTAGTACTTTGTAAATTAAAGCATCTGGAATCTAAACAATCCCATCTTGTTGAAGCCTAATACGAGTAATACGAATATATGCATTTACAGCGAAGTTTGTGTGGTTATTTTGTGATACACACATTTATATATAAATTATTATATATATATATATAAATGTGAAACAACTAACCAAATTTCCATCTAAAATTTCTGTATTGGTTAAACCTGTCCGTTCATTCAGTAGTGCAGAGCCATTACATCCTCCACCGTCCCTGCCAATTTTAATTAATCTCTTGCATCAGAGCGGCTTCTCCGAGTTGCTACCCCATAATCATTAGAATGCAATTTAATATGCCCCCAGTTCCGGACAATAAAGCCACAAATTCAATATTTGCCATTGAAATTATTTAAGTTGTTTCCAATTTCCTTAATCATATATATAAGTGTCTTAGCAACAACAGCCACAGACTAAAATTACTTTTCTCCAAAAATCTCTTCTCACCATACAATGTCTTATAACCAGGACGACCAACAGTCAGTTTTACTGACTAGACAGCCCCCCTGATTTCGCGAAGTAGCAAATTGGTTTACATTTTTCCAATGTTGTGGGAATGTATCAAACCTGCTAACGTGCAGCTCTTCAGTCGCTTATTAATGCGAACTCAACATCGTCTATAGAACTTTCCTTGATATAGCCACATCATTTAATATCTAGTTGGATTTTGTGGCTCCTGGAAACAATTCATAATAAATGGAACCTAAACCCCTCGAGAGTTCTTAACGCATGCAGATCAGCAGTAACCAATCGTATATCTGTCCGAACATGGAAATGTACTGGTTCTCCAGCATTCATTGTCCTGCTTTTTGTTTCAATGGCAGATGAAAGGTGACCCCCCTCCTAGGTTATTGGTGACATTTAACAAGGAAGGGCTACGGACACTGATATAAACTAAAAATAATGAACAGTATATGTTTTCAATAATCAAATTATTATACAACCATCATCATAAGGGAAGGCTTTAACGCGGGGGAAAACTCAAGTAACTTGTGCTTCTTGTCGAGTTTTAATTTGTACTGAGAGCGATTGCCCGCGTTAGGGTATTAAGTAGATTATTAATGGACATGAATCATCTGATTTATTCAGCCTAGATAACTCTGAAACGTAAACAGAAGATACACTGCTCTTGGAAATAAAAGAATTTTAGCGTTTAAGTTTCTCGCGGTCACTTTTATATCGCATTTTCTGAAGCTGTTCGTCTTTGCGGGTTTTAACAAATGGCTCCTACGAAGCCCTTGATGTCACCTGCTCTGCGGTATGCACACCGAGAGGCTATTTCGTTTTCACTGCAACCTTATCCGCCTCCGATGACGCACAGGTTCTACATGACACCAAGAGGAGAGTTTCAGTCTCCTTCGCCATGGATGAAGGGTCTCTAGCTGCTCTCCTCTCCGGTGCTGATGCACACATGGTTCCTCAGGGGAATTGTTAAGAAGCCAATATCATTTCAGAGACCCGAGTTGGTCATACTGTTGATGACACTCAGTTTGTAGAAAAGGAACTTTCTGAAAGATGTCCACTTTGTTTCTCAGAATGGCAACATCTAATTTTCGTCAAACTTTCGGTTTTCAAGTTTGCGTTTTTATTAATGAAAATTCCGAATGCCTATTTGAGAGGCTGTATTATATATCTATTTCTTAAAACTCCTTTCCTTATAAACATCTTTGCACAAATAAAGTTTACTGGACTGAAGTTATTTTTTACCAGTTCATATGACACTACTCGATTATCAATAAAAAAAACCCACATTCTCAAATATATACCCTATTAGAAGGTTGCCATGGTGAGGCAACAACCAATTTTGTCCAGCTAGCCCAGTCTTCCACCTTTCAGAGCTTGAGAGAGAGAGAGAGAGAGAGAGAGAGAGAGAGAGAGAGAGAGAGAGAGAGAGAGAGAGAGAGAGAGAGGATCTGACGATCAAAGCATGGAAAAGAACTTCAGAAAAAACGTAATAGAATTAAATCTGTAACCTTAAAAGTTAAATTCAACTGCCTGAAATTGACAAGTCTTGACTGCAAACAAGTAAACAAAATGCGCGCGCAACACTATAAATACAAGGGACACTCAAAAAGTTTTCTTTGTCACCCAGACGCCCCTCAAACTAGTGGCATAAAAAAAAAGCAAGAAAGCTTTTCATAGTCATAACATATAGACACCTTTTCAAAAATTATTTCAAAACTAAGAACAATGTATACAGATTGAAACAAAACGCCAAAATAGCAAAAACCATTTCATGCATATATATATGTGTGTGGTTTATACTGTATGTGTATACCGTATATATATATATATATATATATATATATATATTTAAATAGCTCCTATAGCTGTAAGCTTCATAGTAGCTATCAGGGGCATCAAGAAAAGGCAGCACGTATATAAAAACAAATGTTTATTTTGCCGACTGCGTTTCGCAATGTCTCATTGCATCTGTAATTTATATATATATATATATATATATATATATATATATATATATATATATATATATATATATATATACATATATATATATATGGATATATGTAATATATATACATATATATGTAATATATATGTGTGAAACAGGATCAATACTAATCGAAAAACCATTGCGCAACCAACCTCTATAAATTAATGTGATTTAAAGCGTGCAATCTCGCTTCCTCTTTATATATATCCTATAAATGAAGCCTACTGTTCATTTAAAAGTCCCGGAGAGGTGAATGACCTTGAGACCATACTTATATCCATTCAAGTGAAAGTGTAATGAGAGAGAGAGAGAGAGAGAGAGAGAGAGAGAGAGAGAGAGAGAGAGAGAGAGAGAGAGAGAGAGAGAGCTCTCAGCAAGCCACTGAAGAGGCAAGGCGAGAGGGTGTTACTCAATCGAGCATTTCAGACTTCAGTTGGGAAGTGCTTTCTCTTTCCAATCACTTTCTTTTCTCCGCCTCGCCACTTTGAACCCTCTTTATCTACAAAGGTGAACACTGTAACCTCTCATACCGTTTTCTCTTTTACTGCTAATCATTCGAACACGCGCGCTCTCTGTAAGATACACACCGAAGAGCTTCACGTTATGATTATAAAAAAAATGCTGCTCTCCCAGTTTCTCCTACATACAATATTTGGACTGCCAAGCTTCACTCACTTCGGCGTTTTGGAATTATTGGTTGCTTTTATTTGTTCACTTGGTACAAAGGCGTCTCACAGGGTCTCAAGCAATGCTGGTTCATATCGAACAATTAATGTAACACTGCAACAAATGATGAATATTAAGTTCAATTTGCAGTAACAGAAGTTACACAGTCTTGGAGTGTTCGAAGTTACCTATTTACAGCAGCGGTGGGTCTCCCGTGCTGAACGTTGTCTTTGGGAGTATGCTAATGCACTGTATTTTCGTGTAGAGTCATACTAAAACTAAATAATCTTTCTACTTTATTCAGTGAAGGCAAGGAAGGTCTTCCAGTGAAGTAGGAACTACGACCGCGCTTTTACTACAGCTTTCCACTAAGTATACAACTGGTAGAGCCTCGTTTAATGTTCGGGGAAACATGTGTGAGTGGTAAGTACAACGTGAGAAGCTACGCTTAAAAATAACCGTATTTGCGCGACAATTCAATACCTACTCTTACCGATAACTGTTGTGCTGTGAACCAGTTAAACAATGGTATTCCATGGAGTATATCTCTGGAGTCGCCTCTATTTGGGAGCTCCACTACCATCATAGGAACAAAAATACGAGGAATCCGATAATGTGGAACAGATTAGACATTCTTTCAGGATGCGTTAACGAACTGATTAGCATGAAACCTAACTAGTATTCCTATTCCCATGAATGTCAATAGGGAACGAAGGCCAAAGCAGAAGGGAATCAAACATATATCTTTGACGATTAAGTTCTCACAATGAAACAGGAAGCAATTCCATTGACTGGTTGCTCTTTTCATTTATTTTTCATTGTGATAATCAGATACATTAATAACGATGGGCACTCATATGTTATATATGTAAACTAATATTTCAGGTGCATGACTACAATAAAGAACAAATCTATTTCTGACATAAGTTTTAGAGCCAAAATCATCGTATTCAATAAAACCAAATAAAGTGTCACTTTGGAACGCAACAATTATATAGACCATCCAGGCGTTATTTATGATATTCCAAATTATCAACTGTCCTTTTCATAAGCAAGAGCAATAAATGTTATGGGCACAATAAAATGTTAATTTGCCAACTGCACAGCCGGTTCCGGCACAAACCAGCAACTACATTCACCTAAAAACTATCATCGACATCAAACTCATTTGCATGTGCAAACGATCGGATGGCTTCTTACGTTCAGGGACCTTTAATATTTCTTAAAGGCGTTACACCATCATTTCACAGACTTAATACTTGTAAAATTAGATGCCACTCAACTTGTGTTTCACTCCCAAATCAATTCAGAAACAGGAGTGACGTTTCCACTTTCTCACCCATTCAATTCAACGCAATACCACAAGGAAACAAAGGCATCACCATGGCATAAAAAAAAAGTTTTTGATTAAAAAAGCAAAAAGCAACCCTGTTATGATCAAAATTCATCTCATTTACGTTTTTCATTGTTTGGCAAAACGAAAACGGGAGACCGATGGGACATGTCTCCTCTTCAGAGGAAATGTGATTTTATCGTTTCCCTGACCACGAAAAGGCGAGCGGATCCATTGCAACACTGACCAGAGAGCAATGACAATATTAATATGCGATGAAGCACAACCACGAAAGTATGAACCAGAAACAAACAAGAGGAGAAGCCAGGATGAGCGAGGGTGGTGGTGGTGGAAAGGGAAGTCGGCACAGGTGTGGCGCAGGTGGGGCCAGTGCCATGTCCACATCACACACCAACACACACATTCAAGTTTTCCGTAAGTTATCACAGAGAGCAGTCTGAATGGAAACAATAACCATATTCAAGGAATGCCATGTAGTCATCACAGTCACCGCACACTCGCAAAAGAATCAGGAACGGTAACCGAACTGCTTACTATTCTGGTCATGACATTCATTGCGTTCTATATACAAGGATCGATAATAGCCCCTACAATTCACACATCATGTCGCCTTTCTCGCTGTACTGGGGCGACTGTTACGCTTAGTACACGAACTGGTTGTCAGGTTGACCTAAAATACTGATATCAAGGCAATAACGAAGACATTTTTCATTGCAGCCTCAACCTCTCATTCTTTTTCAGATTCCGTCAACCTCAAGAAAACTCGCTCCCTCACCGCGCACGCAGCTGTTAAAATTATTTTCGACGAAATAAAAGTTTCAGCAGAGGGCAAATGACGTCAGCTCGTTTGACGGGTAAAAACACCTGGCAATAAAAGCGTTTAACACTCCCCTTCCCCCACTGAGAAAGGAAAGCAAGGCATAAAAAGCCGAGGGAGACACTAGCGGAGGCCATCCATCAGGGTTTTACCTGACTTGTTCCTACAAGGGCCAACGATGATGAATTACACTCAGTCCTCATCAGCGGGTTGCCACCGTCTGGCCAACAGTTACCGAAAGAGATAAGGAAGGATGATAAAGAGATTTTCTTTTTTACTGACTCGTTTTCACACAAAATCCAAGTAATAATATTAACGCTTTCCTTTCATATAATTATTTTAAATGCCTGTTCAAGACAGGCCAAGAGAGAGCGAGCGTGCTACTTGGATGTCCCCTGGAGGTTTTGGGTACCGATGTAAAGAATGACACACGGTCCGGCCTTTACATCCGGTAGATCTGGAAATAGATATCGGAGAATTAGAGTAACCAGGCGGCGGTGATCAAAGGAAGACACCATCTGTTTTCTTTCATACTAAAAGCACCCAGTCACACAAATTTATGAACTTTCACGGGAAGAATTCAGCATTACATGTGCGCCCGGGCGTCTGTTATAGAGAGAGAGAGAGAGAGAGAGAGAGAGAGAGAGAGAGAGAGAGAGAGAGAGAGAGAGTACACCCAAAAAGTTATTAGCCTTTGAAAATTCAGAAATTCTTAAGTTATATAATAAAAGAAATAAAAATATTAAAAAAAAGGGCATGTGATTTTATCATGGATATATTTCCTGAACTTTCAAAAGGAAGTTCACGAAAAGAACATAAAATCTGAAGTCCTGAGTATTCCTGGCTCCTTTGCGAGGCTGTCAGTATAAATCATTCTAAAGCATGGTGCAATGCAATTCTAATAACACGTAGTACGTACACCAACAAAAAACTGAAAATGAAAGGCTAAAGAATCTTTCTTTGTGCACTGCCTTGGGAAGTTGCTCTCCACGGAATCCAAACCAAGGTTCAGCTGGATCTTCCTCCATCTTCTCGTTTCGTATTCTGGCAGCGTCGTCAAAACTATTATGTTTACCCAAGGCAGCACTACATATAAGGAAAGAGATAAATATATCTTCTCTTGGCTACCTTTCCTCACTTTTGTTCCCAGGTATTAATTACGGCATTTTTTTCTGAGATGGAGCCTTAAGCGTCTTCCTACTTTTTGGTTTGACCCTAGAAACTGGTAAAAATTTAAGAGGTGAAATGGAGAAAAACATATTTCATTCCACTTACGGGTGAGAGAGAGAGAGAGAGAGAGAGAGAGAGAGAGAGAATATGAACAATTTAATCCACGATCTCACCTCAGAAAAAATGCCCCTTGAAGGGATGTCATTAATTTAAACCACACGAATATATCCGGCTGGAACAGAGTTTTTTTAACAGCAATGTACAAAAAATACTTAATATTTTATTAGTAACGAATTACTGCCGCGCACAAAAGTAGAGGAAGGTAAGTTATGGAAAACTGATATAAACCAACCTTCTACCAAGGAATTAAGAGCTCATAATTAAAAGCTGCATTTTTCGTAGATACGACATCGATTTTCTCTCGTTAATTGTACCAATAAAAAGAACCCTGCCATACTTTGCACAGTCTTAAATGTATCACAAAACACAGACCGCCATAAAACTACAAGGGAATGAATTATGTTCAGCCATAAGACTACGAAGGGCCGACTTTGCCTTGCACTTCCAGACGACGGCAGTTTGTAAATTAAATATGCATCTTCACCGTCAACAAAATAAGCAGGCAAAGGAAGAAGCGGGCTCATCAGCTTTCTTGACGGTATACGGTAGTGAGAAGATTAAATTGAATACTCGACACCCTACCCCTCCCCCCACAAATTCTTCCCAGTGAGAGGGTCCCCTTTCGTAGTTGCCCCTCCTTCCTCAAAGACGCGTGTCTGGGTCTTGTTCCGAAACTCGCGCTCTGCATAGTCAAGTGAAATCAACGGAAGTAGCTGGGTTACTCGGCCCCCTCAGAACGACGCTTCCTCAAGTCTCCAACGAGGGAAAAACAAGTAAAAAGTGCGTCGAAGTTTCATCGGCGCAATCGAGTTTTCTGTACAGCGTATAATGCTGTATGAAACTCTCAGCCACGGCCCATGAAACTCTCAGGCAGGCCGTGGTGCCCTGTGTTGTTGCGGTGCCAGACGCACGATTATGGCTAAATTAAACCTTAAAAAAACTACTGAGGCTAGAGGGCTGCAATCTGGTATGTTTGATAATTTGCAGCCCTCTAGCCTCGTCATTTTTAAGATCTGAGGGCGGAGAGAAAAAGTGCGGACGGACAGACAAAGCCATCTCAGTAGAAACCAAATAAATGTTATTATTTTGATTGCTAAAAATGTTAACTCAGACGCTAACACAAGACGTTACTGGAACCTTGTTACGATCATTAAAAGAGAATTTTTATCAGCAATAAGTTTACAATAGCAGTAGGAAATGTGCTTCAAAAATATGATTTCGTTTTATTCGGGAGACTTTATGTACGGCAAATAAATAGGTTCTTTAAATTCTGCATCAAAATACGAGTCACACTTACAACCAGTTATTTTCACATCGTTCCATGGTGCCGTTCCAGCAAAAAGTTAATATATCTTAGTTTAACCAGACCACTGAGCTGATTAACAGCTCTCCTAGGGCTGGCCTGAAGGATTAGATTTATTTTACGTGGCTAAGAACCAACTGGTTGCCTAGCAACGGGACCTACAGCTTATTGTGGAATCCGAACCACATTATGACGAGAAATGAATTTGTATCACCAGAAATAAATTCCTCTAATTCTTCATTGGCCGGTCGGAGAGTCGAACGCTGGGTCAAAAGCGTGCTAGCCGAGAGCTCTACCCACCCCTCCAATGAAGAACTCGTTCTAGCAAAGATATTTATTCTAGCAATTTCGGGCATTTCATCTCACTCTAATTTCCTTCTCTAACTTGCTCTGCATTGAACACCCCTCGCCAGGCCCCACCTCCTGCTTTCTCTAGACCTTTGTTAAATTCACCATTAAATTTACAATTCGTATTTTTAACACTGCAAAGCTTACTCACGTACAGAAATAGTGAAAAAAATTTCAAGAATAAAATCAGGAGCAGCACTGAAGGAACATCACACACACACACACACACAAAGTCAGGCCACCTCCAGACCAGAGACACTGGATAAACCGACTCCCTCCCAGGGATGATGGGACTGGTACCTAACTTAGTCAGAATGCCTTTCTCTCCCTCCTCATAGGCAAACGTCCTCATGAATATGTTATTAAAACAGAACCCTGACTCCTCCAAGACTAGGCTGCCACACATCTACATTTCTATCTATAATGTTTTTATTATAAACTGACACCTGATGCACTGATTAGCAACGGAATTACACCAATATCGTACATGCTACACCTACGCCAGTGTAAGATTTATCAGCACCTATCAACAAGGAACTGAGCTAATAAGTAATAAGGGATTATCTTTACGATGACTCACTCAATTTTTTTGGAGAGCTGTCACTTACACGAAAAGATCCTGGTATTTAAATCATTAAACACCATGATCTTCAAGGCAAACAAAAGTGAATTCAAAGTTGAACCACCACCTAATGTGGAAACGAAAACCTTGTCTGCTTACCAGCTATACTATATAATAAAATCCTATTTCAGTAACCCGCTTACCAGCAGACGGTGGCTATTCCGACTAACGGATCACTCAAAGCACTGCAGCAAGATGTGGAGGAAAAGAAAAAAAGACCCGCTGACGTCAGTGCCTATAACGTTACGAAGCTCGTATCTGACTCTGTTACAATGACAGCAACTGGTTACGCAGTAACATGCGGAGGGATTCTGAAAGGGAACCACTGACTTGGGCAAGTGTGGCTGATGTAAGGTGTTTTGGCAGCTATTGGTCATGCATGCAATGACTACGAAGCTGACCTCTAGCGCTCCTGGATGAGAACCACCAGCGGAATTTTGAAAGCAGATTACAAGGGTATGCTGAAAAAAAAGTTCTAATTTGCTTCCGGAGAAAGTATATACTGGGTCATTATAATTATGGAGATTCCTGCTCATATTACCGAAGAGGTGCATATTTTATTGGTTTTCTCTCTGAGTTAACAGTCTACCTTAAAATCAGGGTGTAATGGAGACAATGAACTTGAGGACATTCCCTTCATAAGGAGATGGCTTGGTAAATAACTAGTCATTTTCTTAATCTAAACAATACATTCTTCTTTTCGCGTCATTTTGCATTTTCTAAATCACAAACAATGACTAAACTCCAAAGTATGTGAGAGGTTTAGCCTCGAAAGCTTTGTCAAGGGTACTTCAAAGATTAATATTCTGGGGATACACTCAGCGGTAACGAGTCGCTATTTAACAATATTTTTATTAGTAACAAAATAGCAAAGAACCAAATTCTTTTAAAACATATTCTAAGTAATTCCTACAATGGTGCAAAGTCTATTCTAACAAAATGCTTTAAACATTACGCGGTTGAATGGAAATTCCAAAAGGAACTAAAAGGTTTCTTCATTGAAAGATCATCCAAACGGGCATCTTTTCAGTTACGAGTAACATTCATATTCATTGATTAATTCAGCCTTCGAGCAACCCCGCTACCACAACCTCTATTGCTCTATTTTCTTCTTACAAAATACAGGATGGATCATTCTTCTTTCAAGCATCAGCACAAGTAACCGGACATTACCGTTTATGTGACTCACATGTAACGTACGGACGAGCTCAAGTATTGAGCTCATCTTCCCTCTAAAAGAAATGCTACAGCTAGAAGGCAGTGAGAAGGTTACTAATGTTAGCCTAAAAAAGCAAGAGCATCTGCATAGGTACAGTGGGGTCTCTCTCGGAACAAAATACAAGAGACCCTCAAATGAACACACAACTGAAGAGTAACACAGACCCTTCACTTTCCAATGGATTCGTTATTGCACAGCAGCGCATAAAAAATACTGTTAGATAAACAGTTTCTCTCTCTCTCTCTCTCCATATACGATCAACAGCTCACGAACACTGGGCATTAGTATGTAATGATTGGCAATCCAAACAACCGGCTTATCATAAGGTTCCTTGACCTTATTTAGCCCCCTTCTTTGGTAGTAAACTGACACAACCAAGTTTTCCAAAAGGAATATCCATATAAGAGGCCCTTTCATTGTTAAACATCAACAATGTAAATGAGTAACAAGGAAAAGCGAAGTACCTTGTATATTTAGTTAATGGAGCAATAAATTACCGCCTGGGAGTGAGAAACCACAGGAAATTCTTACCATATCGTTTCTGTGTCCTGGAAATAGCTAGCTGGGGGAAGTTTACTCCCCTGTCTACTGTAGCCTATGTGGATCGCATCAGCCCTACTACATCCAGACATCAAGCTAGCTAGCTACATTTCAGTTCCTGATGCTAATTTTAAAAACTATCTTCTTAAGAAGCCGTTCTTACTTAAGACTTGCCAACAGACTACACGCTAGGTAAGATTTGTCTCTGGGTCATAATAAAAACGAAAGGGAGGAAATAGTCGAGCGTTTGTTCACCTCGTCAAATGGAAAAGGTCTTTTCTACTGGCGCTCTTCAAACACTTGGACGCTCACTCCCATTGTCATCGTCTGGAAGACGTCGGATCCTAGTTTTCACAGGACTCCACTTTCGTCGTGAAACACTCTGAAGCCTTCTTATCCCGGCTATCTTATGTCTCTTGAAAGTCACATAAGAGAAGACAAACAAGCGGTGTCATCTCGCCCTCATTCTTCCCTTCAAGGGTAACTGCCATTCACCACCAGGTCAAGTGAATCATTCGTTCTCCTTCAAATGAGAAATATATCATCAAGCTCAGGCAGTTTATTCCCCTGGCAAACGACGCTTTTTCAATAATAAGGCAATTAAAGGGATGCTCATTCTCGGTACGGACTTGGTACGATTTATCCCTCCACTCGGCACAAGATCGTGTCAATCCCGACTTTTTAATTTTTCTTTTGAAAATAAGAACTCTGTATATAGGAAAGCGAATTTTTCTTTCGTCATTTACCGCTGTCAAAAGTGAGCAAATATTTAACGTCAAAAGTCTGTAAATCTTTTAACTTGTTGTAAAAAGACCTCTCAGAATGTAGATATATGTTTCTGAGAGAGAACCATACAAGGCCTAAGCCCACTTCTCGACATATAAATGATAAATCAAGCTGCTCTTTCTCTTCCTTTGAGACAACCCCTAAGAATAGGCTTCCCTTATGCAGCACAAGAGGCTTTCCCTTTCTAAGTAGGTGGGGCGAAGAGGAGAACGAGGAACGAAAGATAGAACACGGTAAGAATATCCGTGTCAGAGAACCTGGGTGATGGGATTACGTTGGAAAGACGTCATCTGAAACCAAGATGTTGACGCTATTGCTTCTCCATCACAGGCATCGCCCCATGCCCATGCCCACACTGGGACTCACCCCTCCATACCCTTTCGTTATCTCCCGTAGGCAGGTCAACCCTAAGACCCCTCCATATTCTATTTATACTCTTTTTTTCACGTTCTTATATTTTATGAGAGAATATAAACATCTATCTGTAAGTTAACAGTTATTATAATTTTTAATTAATTATTACAAGCAAATGCAACTCTCTCTCTCTCTCTGTGTGTCTCTCTGTCTCTCTCTGTGTCTGTGTGTGTGTGTGTGTGTGTGTGTGTGTACTAGGAGCTGGTAGATTCCAAAAAGAAACATTGGCTAAATAGGTATCAATAGCTTTTAGAAATCATCTTCACCACTTCATGAGTAAACTATACGGATGTCAATAACTTATTGTGCATGATATGGACTGAGGCACAACAAACCCACGATTAACGGAAATGACACCAGACCGCTTTCTACGTAAAACTTGACGGTGCATTAATATCAGTAAACTAAATCCCGATACTAGAAATCCGGAGAGTCAATTAGATCTCAAAATTGAGGGGTACATTATGTAAGCTTCATAAGCAAAAATGCTTTCAAAGCGCTGAGAGAAAGGGAAAGGACATCCAAATATTTAGTGATGAAAATTGTTACCTACGAAAAAAAGTTATTTCTATAAATTACTTGACTTCTCATCGATTTTTAATTCTATCCAATGAACTTCCAATGCTTTCTGGTCAGGGCACCTCACTCAATATTCACAGCCACTCGAGTACAAGAAAATAAGGACGACTGATGACTCCCACAGAACTGTAAGTCTGAATACAGCGTACGTCAATGTGACTACAGTATCTTCAAGAATTACGCAAAATTACAGGCAATGACAGACAATCAAAAGCCGGATCGCTCAAAAGATACTACGTCAAGCCAATTTCTAGTGATGTTTAAGGCAAAGCTTCACCGTTCCTGTTCCCCATTCCGCCTCCATTTCTCTGGCAGACATTTCAAATAAAAACTAATATTATGCCGAAAATTTTCCAAGCTTGCTGGCTTTACAAAATGCATCCCAAGAAATGGGAAAGAAGGAGGGAGGAAAAAGGCAGAATATTCTGACCAGTCCCACCACAACAAATTGGACTATTTTCAATTTGAGTCTTTGGAGGAAGAATATCAGACACACAAAATGAAAGGTATGAAAGGATGAACTCGCTCATTTTCTGCAGCAACAGGATACTACTCCTGGACTTCCATGAAACAGTATGTACTTAGAAAAAGATCTTGACAGAATGCACGAATCGATCCTTTAACTAATAAAAGCTACCATTCAGACATATTTTAAAGGTGAAAATATTATGAAGCATTTACTGACACCCGAGAGAGAGAGAGAGAGAGAGAGAGAGAGAGAGAGAGAGAGAGAGAGAGAGAGAGAGAGAGAGAGAGAGAGAGAGAGAGAGAGAGAGAAATCAAATGCCTAACAAATGGCAAAATTCGAGAAAAGATATAATGAATCCTGACTGAACGGACTGAGTCACACTGCACTGGGAGTCACATGCGTAATGCGAGTCACGTGGTTACGGAAAAGTCGAGTCATTCAACTATGAGAAAAAATTGAGCGTTTGACTGAAAGAACACACTTTCTGTCTCATGAAGCGATTAAAGTATTGGATTTTAACAATTTTGGAAATATACTAGTTTCCACTATATCCACCTTTCCTTCTAATAAGACCATAAACTTTCCTAAGGCCACGAAATTCATTCCCACGACTAGGCTACCTAAATGAATTTAATTCTTAATCGAAAAAAGTGGAACCTAACGGTGCTCTTGAAAGAAACTATTTTGGCACCGAATTTCGTAAACTAACAATCAGCCACCCTTTCACTGTACTCTCTCCCTAGCCTATTTCAAAGTGGTAGGTGTTAGAAAAGATAATTATCACTGATATGTTACTGTGAAACAAAATGCCAAACCCATTACTGTTTTTTAAATGAGTAACCACCACTTACACGAAACAACGTCTGAATGGCCAGTGAGGAAAAAGAAAGTTTCCTCAACACCGAGGCCCATGTGCACAAATTGGGGAAACAAAATGAACGCAATAAATAAAACAAATGACCATCTATTTTGAAGCAAAAGAGCAATACTGGAACTCAGGCAATGGCTTATAACGCAAAGCTATTGGTCTATTAGTAACTTGGCTCATCAGAAGAAAAGAACAGCCAACTACATGCGACCAAAATCTGGGAAAAAGGGACAAGGAATAAAAAAAAAGACGTATATGCATGCATGCATGCACGCATGTATATAGCTTATATGCATACACAAAAACGCGCGCGCGCGCATAAACAATTTTAAATATAAATAATATATAATATGTAGGCTATACGGTCAAACCCAACGGACATCAATATCTACAACAAGGACCCAGGTTGGAGTCCTGGCCGGGGCAGATGTACTTATCAATTATAATTCCACATTAGGCTACGTGACATTTGTCTTAATATTTGTGGACACACGCGCGCATACAAGGAGAGAGAGAGAGAGAGAGAGAGAGAGAGAGAGAGAGAGAGAGAGAGAGAGAGAGACGCTTGTTTTTTAATAACACTGACCAGTCCCTGTTGAAAAGACTCTATCACCGATTAATCTTAACACGAAAGTAAATCATCTTCAAATCTAGTCAAATATTCTGTCAAGAGTACTAAGAAAGGCATAAACTCGGGCATGGTAAAAAATCACCTCTCGTCACCATGAAAAAATAAGTATATAATCTTCAGGAGTCACAGAATGAAGACAAAAATGATCACAGTAAGCTTGCATACTTGAGAGCATGAAACTAAACATTTTCACACAGAAGTGGTAAAATATGAATATGTATCTTTATAACACAATACTAAATTGTGCACACGAAATTAACGCTGCACACAACGTTTCCTGAACAGCAAACGACTGACAATGGTTACACAATCTGTTGTAGAATTCCAGGGTAACTAGGATTTGTTTTGTTTAATAAAACCTCGTCGAAACTGCCAAGGTCATCGCCACCAAATACCACCCAATTCATTACATTTCTATGTAAGGTAAAAACAGACAAAATCTTCCCATAAACCGCAAACATACCATTCACACATACCTAAAATACTCTCAAAGCTAACACCCATGCAATTGTATGTAAAACTTTTACCAGTATAGTGATGTGATGAAACCACAGAATGAAATAAACAGACAATTCACGAAGACGACCAGGTTCTTCAATCAATCTAAATATACCACTCGACTTATAACATTCTCAAGTGCTCTGAGGAGATGGTAATTACCCTCAGGGACTCATAACTTACATTTCTAAGAATAGATCAATAAAACGAAGAGTGGTCAAGTCAAAATGGTTACCATGCTTTTCTATAACTTTTGCTTTTCATGACAGTAACTTGGTGTCAGTGACCCTGTCCGTATCAGGCCACATAATTCGCAATTAATGAAACAATCATGAGAGTCGCTTTCTTCAGTTGAATGACATCCTTGGGTCCGTCATAAAAGTAGAATAATTTGATCAATGGGTTCATACTAGTACGTGTGTGTGTGTGTGTGTGTGTGTGTGTGTGTGTGTGTGTGTGTGTGTGTGTGTGTGCGCGCGCGCCTGAAGGTTATTTCATCGAGACCCTTCTTTAAACCGATTCGGACATTTCTGGCAAGTTATTGAGAAATGGGGTCGCTGAAATGATCGGAGGCAATGCATATTGGCTCATTACGCTGAATGCCCAGGAACTTGTCAGCTTATCTGTAAATGCGTGCTCTGGTTGATTTCTGATGGCTGTAATGCGACGACGAAGACAATTCAAGAGATTAAGAGGCTACGAGTACGCAATAACGAAACATGAGCAATCTAGGGTGGATCATGGTAGTGTGAGTTGGACAGACAGCATCTAACAACAGTTCTTGGATAACGGTAAAATTGAAGCTATGAGGTCTGTGGCTCCCATGGATGTGCTGATGAATTTGGAACCAAGTCTTCCTTGACTTTGTAAATGTACAAAATTTTGTAACGTTCGTGCCTAATGTTGCATCGTCCTTCGTTTGACTGTTTTCATTCTAGCACAACAAGGAAGGTCATGCAAGTGTACTACATTTGCGTGAAATTATTTAGAACTTCCTCAAGCCATTCTATTTAGCTATACTTAGTAGCATGAGGAGACAAAACGGGTATAAAATAGTGTAAAATTGGTCTAATCAAGATCACAGTCTGGGTATCGCTCTGAAAAAGTTCCATTATTCATGCCAACCGTATACGACAGTTTCCTATGATTTTCTCTATATGAACTGACCGTGCATGGTCATTAGGGCCTGTGACTCCAAGATCTTTGGAGGCCTTGATCGACTCAAGTGCTCCTGCCTATATCAAGAGAGTAAGCACAATTCCAGGATTTCTTTCCAGTGTACCTATTCAAAATTGTCCTCACACGCAAGACCATTGTTTTTCCTCTGTAACCAGAGTTAAACTACATTAATTAGCTCTTTATAAAAATGTCTGGGATTTTCTCGTAGTCAGATATGGCAAAGACGTGAGAATAACGAGTGAATTAAGACACAGGTGACATTTGATTGTTCAGCATGGATACCGTAGATCTCGCCTTAATAAAGCTGCGTCAGTTAGTCGAGAGGAGATCGGTCTCTGTTTCCCTTCCTTGCACTTTTTTCAAAGATCACAATAAGGCGGGATGTCAGTGATAAGAGCCGGTACAATTTCGCGAGACAGCCTCCACTTTCTGGACATGTGACGGTTTGTCTGAAGAGTTTTACGATGTCATTATCTGTTAACGATTCTCACCACATAAGGTACAGACGACAAAGAAGAGGAAATCGAAATCCCTTATGAACGATTCTGTCTAAGAAGAATTCGGTTCTAGAAACATTATTCACCACTTCGCTACATTAACATAACATTTGATCTACAGTACTGAGAGCAAAATCGACTTGGGTGTAAGGAGAAAGACTAAATATTTCCAGAAAGATCAAAAAGAAAAGAAAGGAAAAATTTCCCATGTTATGACAGTCTGTTAAGACGTGCTTTACCTAAAGCGAAACTCTTGTGGTTGGGAATGGACAATTATCGAGAAAAATTCTTGTATCAAAAGATTTGGACTTAGCCAACACCCACTGCTAGCCACTGTGATCGTGCTCACACAGCTCTAGGTTGCTGGGTCACCGACCTTCTAAAGGAGAGAGAGAGAGAGAGAGAGAGAGAGAGAGAGAGAGAGAGAGAGAGAGAGAGAGAGGCCACAACAAATCATACATGAAAATAGCCTCACCATGCATACACCACAAAACTCAAGTATGCAGCCCATCCCATCATCTTGCAAACGTCATTCGGGAAAAACGAATAGATTTTTGTAAGAATTGACGTCAATGAAAGCTACGAGGAAGCAAGCGCTCTCACCTCTCTCAGCGTTAAATTCCGTAATGTTTTCTGGCTGGAATGAAATCCTTTAGGAGGTGAGGAGATCCTCAACTTAATGTATTGATCCACATTCTCACAGAACCATCAGGCCTCCTGCACATCGCACAGCATCCTCCCAAAGGCCAGTTTAAGCAAAACTAGACTTTCATAGAATTTATTTGACGAAGACTCTGCTTTTCAAATATGAAAACAGACCAATCGATAATAATTTCTTACTTGAGGATGCAATAGTGACATCTAACGTATTCCATCCATGGTTCTTTTTTTTTTAATAAATCTTTTGAAGAGCTGGTCACCGTCATTCACGAAATGCGCTCAACAGATCATCAAAATTCTCACATTACAAGTGCTCATCAATACGATTGAAAAGTAAAAGCTGAAAATCAAAACTGACAGCCGTCCGTATCCAAGAAGAAGCCAATCTGCCAGGGGGGGTCTCTTCCTCCCCAGGAGGAAGTTCGTCATTCCCAGACGCAAACCATTCTGGGGACTGGCTACGAAGAGGATCGCTAATGAAGGGAAACGTCTCGGCGGGGTTCCCGTAATAATAGCAATAACAGGGGATGCGTGGAGGGATGTCTCTGAGATGAACTGAGGGGAACGCCGGCAGGGAAGTCTAGCAGGAGCAGGAGGAGAGAACGAGCAGAGGAAGAGAGGAACAGGCACAAATGAAGAGTCGGGGCTGAGTACGGCAGGAATACCACGGGCCCAATTCCATTACATGCTTTGATGGATAGGAACTCTGCAACATTTTCCGATTCTGGACAATTGCTTAAGAGTGTTTCGCCACTTCCCGTGTTTCCAGGATCAATTTCCATTTTTGTATCCTTTTTTCTTAACATTTTAAGTAAAGGAATTTTAAGTAAAGGAATACTCGGATAAAACACCAAAAGGGGATCCAAGGACATGAATGCATATCCAACACTAACCATGCTCCAACATTCAATTTTATAGGATAAAATCACATACTATCTATAAATACGTATATATACTTATGCTTATATATCAAACACCACAAGGTTTCTTCTGTGGTATCTGATATATATATATATATATATATATATATATATATATATATATATATATATATATATATATATATATATATATATATATATATATATATAGAGAGAGAGAGAGAGAGAGAGAGAGAGAGAGAGAGAGAGAGAGAGAGAGAGAGAGAGAGAGAGAGTTAACATTTGTCTGCTCAAGTGTGTATCCGTATGCTAATACAACGTACAATACTGCATATGACGTTTTCTATAAGGATGTATTACATATCTGAAATAGATTATCGAGGTCATTTCTGAGGCTATGCCTGCCACTTAAAAACGGTCGGGCATAAGTTTTGCTCTCTTGCACCTTTTTTGGTCCCGCAGTCGGGAAGTAACATTCTTTTCCTTATCTTGGTCTCTAGGATGCTGTGACTACAATGGAAGTGTTCTGTACAAAACGGTCATCGTTTACAACTAGCGAAAACTTTTCCTTGTCTTCGTTACCACTGGGAAAGGAATGATTTCGATTTCTAGCAAATGACCTTAAATCTAAGTAGAAAATAGGATGAAATTCTCTCTCGACGTCAATGACCATAATATTTACCACGCCATTACATAATTTCCAATAAATCAATTTCAACTCTCCCTAATCACATCATACAAAAAAACTAATCTTTTAAATTTCTCTTGAGACTCAATGTTGTTTGCGGTGTAACACATACGCACACACCGAATAATGAGAGAGATCAGGCCTTGGTAATACCTAATTTCAAAGAGGCTTTGCTTGGCTTATTGGAGGATGTGTATATATTCGCAATCGGTGGCGACTAGGATATTCTAAGTAGCAGATCTAGGTGTCTTACCTCAGTTGGTGATCGCATAACCAAGATTCTCTCAGCTGGGTCTGTGTCATAGTCTCTGAACCTTGACCTTCCTTAACACTGAAGTTAAACTACATTACGTGATTTTTCACTCGCGTAATACTTCTACGTTTACTCATTTCAGTCCTTCACCGTCATACTTTATATACCGTTCATTCCAGTAACGATCATACAAAATAAATTCCGACTTCTTTTGCCCTTGCTCTCTCTACTTTTTCACATATGACTACCCTGTATAACTGAATCACGAAAATATGGAACGTGATGAATATATAAATAAAGGCAAATGCCAAGAAGGAAAGTTAAACAACGGAGTGGTGCTAGGCCTTTCGACTTACTGTCCTTTACTTGACAGAGTCGGCTAAGTAAAGGACAGTGAGTCGAAAGGCCTGGGACCTTTCCGTTGCTTCACTTTCCTTCGTGGCATTTTCCTTTTTTTATATGACTACCCTATTTAATAGAAGATTCATGGGAAAATTCTGCCTATTTTTTGTGTATTCCAAACAATGTGCGCCCACGTGCACACCCTCACACGGGCAAATACATGAAACACACACAAATATATATATATATATTATATATATATATATATATATATATATATATATATATATATATATATATATATATATATATATATATATATATATATATATATATATATATATATATATATATATATATATATATATATATATATATATATATATATATATATATATATATATATATATACATTATATATATATACATTATATATATATATATACATTATATATATATATATATATATATATATATATATATATATATTATATATATATATATATTATATATATATATATATATATATATTATATATATATATATATATATATATATATATATATTATATATATATATATTATATATATATATATATATATATATATATATATATATATATATATATATATATATATATATATATATTAATATTACCATCTAAACAGATTTTGTTGGATGTCCTACAATTTTTATCACCACCACAAAAATCATTATCTAAATTCAGTGTCACAAGCTATAATCTAGTTCAATCAGACTGCGTTAGGTGCTCACCTTGGAGTTGGGACGCAGCTGAATCTCGACAAAAAACGTACAAATAAAACTTGAAAAATTTCTGCCGGAAATTGTGGATTATTTTCTCCTTCACACAAAGCTGTTGCACACCAGGAAATTAAAACTTTGTCAAAAGCCCGTAAAAAAGGATATGGTAGAGTAATGGAGAGAGAGAGAGAGAGAGAGAGAGAGAGAGAGAGAGAGAGAGAGAGAGAGAGAGAGAGAGAGAGAGAGAGAGAATTACATTCTTACAAAATGTGCACTGAAACCGAAACATCTTGGAATATCACAGCACATATATTTTTCTTTAGTGTGGATATCTACAAAAGGATATCCGCTTAGCCTTTAAAAAGGACCGGCGATGTTATTAAATGCTGGGAAAAGTACGGTACACTCCATGAAAGAAGACACAAACGACAGATATAACGGCCAATAACTTCTATGGGCAAAGGAAAATTCTTAAATATGGCACAGTCACAGGTCTCATTTGTCGTGCAACTTTTCGTATCTGATACCCAAGGTCAGGTTTACTACAAAATTGATCCATGCCGCAAAGTTTGCATAAATTAACATTTCATTTCTTAGTAAAATGCAAGCAACTAAAGATTTGAGTAATATTCTTTCAAGTGAAAAAAAAATGCATAACAACAGAAGACGAAAAGTGAAGCTCTGAGACTACAAATACCACTAAACTACTATCAAGAATTTGTGTGAAATGTTTAAGGCCAATATATAAATTGCTATCCATTTAGTCCAACGACCGTTTCAAAGAGGCACAAGAGATTACAGGTTGAACAGAGTGAGGCAGCCTCCAGTAAGCCTATATTGGATACCAGACTAAGTTCCCGGAGAAAAGAATCCAAAAGTGAGAAAGGGGGTGCGGGGGGGGGAGTGGAGGCCTTGGAGGCACCAATCTCATGAATAATCGAGCTTCCGTATGTAGTGAGGGGGTACCCCTACAATGCCTAAGAGGAGAGAGAGAGAGAGAGAGAGAGAGAGAGAGAGAGAGAGAGAGAGAGAGAGAGAGAGAGAGAGAGAGAGAGAATGCCCTCTATCTCGGAGTTTTTAGATTTTTATTTCCTTTTGATGACTCTCTCTCTCTCTCTCTCTCTCTCTCTCCAAGAACATCAAGAGAGGAGCTGCAGTGCACCATCTGGATCAATGGGAGATGGAGCCACTCTGGCTCATGGTCAGCCAGCAATAAAGCAAGAGGAGAGAAAGAGAGAAAAAAAGCACATTCCATAAGCACTTGGCGAGCCCATGACCCTCAGGCCAGACTATGGCACCCTGATGACCCAACATGATAATCCTCTTTCTTCTCTGCCTGGCGCCAAGAAAAATTCCCCCTCCCGAAAAAGGTTCCTGAAAGCTTCAGACAAGGTCTCCCTCCTCTACTTCCCGGCCGCACCCCTCCCCCTACCCCTCCAATTCACCACCGACATTTTGTCAGTCTGTCCGAACTGCCGTATGTGACAACCATTCATCCGTGAAGCTTTGAACGGCACATGATCATTCCTATTCCGTTTCTTTTCTCATTTTTCTTTATCGTGCGTTTCTCCATGTTCCTGTACATAATATATTTCAGTTCAATACATTTTAAAATGAATTACCCAGAACTGAAAGTATCTACACTAAGATGTACTGAAGCATTTAATTGAAGCAAAAGTATACAGCAATACACACGAAGAATGATAATTTGAGAGAGAGAGAGAGAGAGAGAGAGAGAGAGAGAGAGAGAGAGAGAGAGAGAGAGAGAGAGAGAGATTCTGGCTCCCGCAGCCAAATTAAGAAACTTGCATTACATTCTTAAAAAGGGTCCAACACAATTAGTACAACCGAATATAGCCTCCTGAACTTCAGTCTGTCTTGACAGATTTAAGACAGACATTTCACAACATCAGGAGGGTTCAGACTTAAAACAGCTTCTCTATTCCACCACCAACCATAAAGACGGTGTGATAAATAGACGTCAAGGGAAGACGAGATCAAACCCAGCGATAACTCAAAGACCAGCTTGACCTTTCACGGTTTGTGTTTACACGAGTCGACCCACAAGACACAGTACTCTGTTATCAGTGGCACGAGGGCAGAGAGAGGCAGAGCCAATGCTTACGAGTACAGTGTCTCGCTTCTCCTTCCTGCAACTCTCCCCAGCGATACATCCACCTGCATTGCAACTTCATGCAAATTTACACAACCACTTACTTTCAGCATAACTTCTCTGCAATTATAATTCACTTTAAATCACAGAGTCAAAACTGCCAAATGAATAAATCCACGTTTTATATACGAAAACTGAACCATTCGATTCATTTTCCTTCGTTACCAAAGCACCGTACTGAGGTGGTTAACGGTATTTACGCAGTACAGTTTTCCACTGTGTGATTTGGCACAATCAATTAATCACTACAAAAGGCCGATTTCTCAATGCCTGAGGTGCAAACAATGATTCACGAGACTCACTCGGCAATGCGAGCTCCGTGAAACTGCAACAAGGAAAACATTTTCATTTAACAGCAAATTACCCGAAAACTTACGATACCTAACTCAGTGAGCAAGCAGTAATAGTCCACGTTTCCTTACATTTATAAAAAGCGAGCAAATTTCCGCTGGTGAGATGTTGTTTTAACGGGATGATTTCCCAAAAAAGGGAGAGCTGTGCAAAAGTTTTCGCATTATTTTCATTCCTCTTGCGACTTTTACAACGCTAGTTCTCAGGGACACGCACGCACGAGTTTTGCGGTTACATCATTTTAATCCATTCGAGCAAAAATATAGATGAAAAAACACTTCCATATTCGAAGCACGATCCTGAGTAATTCGACATGATTTCCACCTAAAGCCGATTACTCAACCCCTTCGAGTTGTTTCCACTGAGAGAGAGAGAGAGAGAGAGAGAGAGAGAGAGAGAGAGAGAGAGAGAGAGAGAGAGAGATGGGGGAGGGAGTGTTTATGATGTTGTTTGATTACTTTTTATTTTCGTTAAGTGCTTACTTGAGAGGGGGAGGGGGGTTGCCCCTGTTACGGCAACTCTTAGCGAAAGGGGAATTAACGCCTTTAGCAACACCACAGGGTGCAATTCAAACGTTTCTGACTCTTGCGAGTTACGAGAAAGAAAATCAATAGCAATATCAAAAAAGCAACGGCAAGATCACATCCTATACTTAATCTCCGCCCACCAAACCGTCTGGCATCTGACTCAACCCCACACAAATGATTTAAATCCGACGACCGCATTAGCCTTTTATGCCGAGGCCATTCTCACTATCGCTGAGCAATCAATAAAAGCATCAAGATTTCGAAAGATTCAAAGCTGATCATCGACTGAATGTACATGTGTAATTAGAAATCCCCCACAGTGCTTATATAAATACACACACAGACTGACGGGTAAAGAAACCCGAGACCACTCCCACAGAAAACTGACGCGCCCGCCCGCCGCCGCCCCCCCACCATTCAGACTGTCGAAAAGCTTTGAAGCCGTCGGGCGACACCATTCGAAGGAAATTGCAAAAACTAATTTTAGGAAATGACATTTATCTTAAATATGCTCATGAAATCACGTGGACTTTTTGCTCTGTGGAAGATTCCTGTCCTTTTGAAGTTCATAAAGTTTCGCCCTCGCAGATACGAACGCCTTCAGCGTAAGTGAGACTGATCTCCCTCTCTACTAAATTACTGTTTCAACGATTCGTACCTTCTGACCAAGATAGCATTTATATTTAAGGCATAAATATAAGTAGACCAAAGTTACCTTTTTAAGCGATTTTATATTCACAACAATTAAGACAAGAATATTGCAGTAATTACATTCACTGCGCAGTTTTGCTCATTAACATTTTACACAACAATATATATATATATATATATATATATATATATATATATATATATATATATATATATATATATATATATATATATATATATATATATATATATATAAAGGATGGCTAGGGCATCCGGAAAGCCGCAGATTCAGAAAGGATACAACGGAAAACAGCCAGCGTTGCGTTTCACATTTCGGACCACCTCCGCAGTTTTGTACTGCACATAGTGTAGTTGACGTTCTCCCTCCAAAAAGGGAGAATGTCACTCAGTTTTTAGATCTAACAGAGTTAGGTACTGATCTAAGAGTTCTTTTCGCTTTTATTTTAACGCTTTAATTTAGACTTAAGGTTTTTTATGATTTAACTTTAATTACTATCATTTTTCCGAGCGTGTTTTCTAATCTGTAAATTTTGTATGCTTCACAGTCCTGAAGATGAGACCTGATGTCTCCAAAATTTGGCCAATAAATGTGGAATGCTACGCTGGCTGATTTCCGTTTTACTCCTATATATATATATATATATATATATATATATATATATATATATATATATATATATATATATATATATATATATATATATATACACACTATATATATATTATATAAATATATATTATATATATATATATCATATAAATATATATATATATATATATATATATATATATATATATATATATATATATATATATATATATATATATATATATATATATATATATATATATATATATATATATATATAAATATATATATGTATATATACATACATACTCAAATGCTCCCACGAACAGTTTTACTCGTTTACTTAATGAAGACAATCGCAACACCCTTTAATACCCTTCCAACTCCATAGATCCCTGTTACACGTAGTAGTGATCAGCAGATAAAATTACTAGTGAAATTATCAAACCATATTTTATTTAAAAAAAAAAAAACATACATCATAATAACGAACACGAATCATTAACATACGAACCCACTGCATATACAGTAAACCTGGAAGAGCTTTTTCCAACAAGAGAAGCAGTCCTGAATACAGGAAACAAAGCATTTTATTTTTTTTTCATGAATACGGGAAATAATGCAATTTTTTTAAAGTAACGCACGTAACAAATACCGCCAAACGGCCTCGCGCTGAATAAAAATCATATGTGGGCTGAATGACTAAATTTTTTTTTACTCAGCTTTTAAAAACACGTTCACCTGATAAACAAACTGCCAATGAAGCCAAGGACAGGCAAGCGGGATATTCTCTTATTAGAAGCGCTTAACTTCTCTCCAAATCATAAGATCACGAAAAGTCTTTAACCCTGTTCTGGAAAAATTCTAAACTTTAAAACAGGACTTCAACAAGGCTCCTTTATTTGCCTTACTTTCCATCTGTTGTCATTAAGTATTACAAATGATGATGCTATTGTAGATACTTGGCAGAGCATTGTAATGTAAGTTGTTATATGTGAATGAGAGAAATCATTCAAAACAATTCATTTATCAATTAAGGAAAATTGGAGGCTTTTTTCACTCTTCGCTTCAGGACAATTGGTGCGGCTGTCAATGTAATGTTATTAGAAGAAAGAGCCATGGTCGATCCTTTCTCGCTCTCACAAAAGCCAAGAGACACATGAAATAACTAACTCTGAGTCGCGAAATGCTAGTCTTTTGAGTGTGAGAGGAACAGATGTAAGATGGTGAGATGAAATAATGGCCCACCGCTACGGGACACGTTAACTACATTCAGTGAATACAGTAAAATACAAAGTATGATTTATTATATAAGTTCAACTCGTCTCATAACAAGAAAGGCCATCGGTGACAAAATATGCTGAACAGGTTTCGATTCTCTGGCTTTTTGAAAAGCAGCAGAGCTAAGTACAGCGCCTGCAAATAGGTGGAAAAAGAACGTAAACTACAGTAAAGAACTATTGCAGAACTATATATATATTGTGAAAAACTAGAAAGTGATCCCGTTTAAAACAAATTACAGGAAATTTGCCCTCTCGGCAAATTCATTCCACGGAAATACGGTCAAGCCTTGGGGGTACCAAAAAACAACGCATTTGAGTTATTTTCCCCCATTCCATTCACATCATGCGACCGTACAACCAATCTCTCTCCTTTCTTAAAACCTGACACACATTTTGTTGACCGAAGAATGCGACGCGGCTTCTTTTCTTATTCGTACAAAGCAACGTTTGTTGGTGATCATTCCCTTAGAACAAGGCGTCACGCACTTAACATCCTTACAACGTGTTCTCTGTGCAATCGACATTTCTTGAATCCGTACAGGCAAACAATGCACCTTCCAAAATCAAGCGAGCTACTTGAACACTTAAAAGGCTTTTCGTAAAAGTTGGAAAATACTGAATGACAGAAAACGAACTTCTTCAGGTTGTAACTTTCAAAGCGTTTGACGCTGTCTCGCATATGCGAAACAGCCCGCGCACACAAAGAGGGCAGGGGAACACGAGGGTGGTGAGAGAGGGTACCGTCCGTGCCTTCAGCCAACACAAAACAGCTGCAGCTGCGAAGAGCAAACTTCCAGTTTCACTTAGGCTCCAGGTAATGGATGCTCGTTTGTCTGGAAACCACAAAGGTGACGTTGATTTCGAGATTCCGGCTCCGTGCGCAATTCATACTTCTCTTCTACTATCCAATCTGATCTACTACAGTGGTATCTAGATCCATGTCTCGATTGTTATGTCCAGCTGCAAGAGGTGTACTAACCAAGAAAAACCACCTACATATTCAGTGGAAGAAAAAAAAGTATATTTATTAATGAAGAATCTCTCTCTCTCTCTCCCCGTCTTTCATATCCTTCCCTCGAGTAATACTTTTCTTCTTTCTTTTTTTAAGCAAGAGACGGCTTTCTCCCCTAACATGAAATCCTTTCTATTTCATTCAACAGCCATTTTTAGAAAGCGCTTTCCTTAATATTTTTCCCTCCTTTCTCACAAACCTCCTCTTTTAAAACCCGACTATGCAGCGAAACAAACATATAATGCCGCCATGTCGCTAGATGACGGCAAAAAATAAATACAAACTAAAAAAGAAAAACAAAGCACAACATTTAATAATAATGAATTCTTTACAGCATTCAAGTATCACTTACGCAGGAATTTCCATTATGTCAGGCGGTTTTTTTTTTAATACTGATTTGCAAGAAACGATGCCTATTATAGTGACCACAAAATATCTTTCTCTTTACAAAGTCATTAGCATTTTCCTGGTCTCACTTCACACATGCAGCACGTAATATATGTCAAATTTTCAAATTTCTACATCTCAACAATTTTCACTAGATATCTTTTCATTTTATCTTTGGCGACATCATTAAAGTAAACTGTTGTCGCTTGATAGCTTATAAGAAAAAGGAAATAGGAGAGGTGGGGGAAGGGGGGGGGGCGCCACACCAAAACCCTCGTCCCTTCCACACCACTGGAGTCCGTCCACATACACACCTTTCCAAACATTCACAAGATCATTTCGGGATGCTCACTGTTTATACTTTCTCCTGAGATGAAACAACATTGTAATGGTCGTTCCCATACGATAATAAACACAAGAAAATGCTTAATACACGAAGAAAAAGGCTATAAATGTACCGATTCACACGCATTTCAACAGCAAACCGCACAGCACACCTTCCCACTCAAGCAGTCGACTCGCACTGACTAGACGAAGACTTGACCCGGAGGGCCGCGGGCCGCCCGCCACAATAACAAACCCGCACACATGTGCCGCCACACTGCGCAACAGTTGACAATTATGACGATTTCTGTTCAAATTAACAAACGTCTTTCTTTCTTCTGGGTAAAGCTACGTATACGCCCGAGAGGGCCCCAAGTATATACACTCACACATTAGACATCCTTCTGAAATAGCGCAGGATGGAGGAGAATGGCGAGGGAAAAACGTCCATGACAGTTGGACGCTCTGAGTGCCAATGATGGGCGGAGAGGAGGAGGAGGAGGAGTAGGCAGAAGCGTTGGGGGTAGGCACACAGAAAGCAGACTTGTGTTTGGGCAGATTTATTCAATGGCTTGAAAGCTGAGCACCAAACAGTAACATAAACACCGCCTCCCGTGAAGGAATTCTACGAAGCAGAAAACCAGAGCCATAAAGTTTCTCTCTCTACAGAAAAAAGAGAAAACATTCAGGCCCACCCGAAGGCTCCCGAGAGGTCACTAGCGGCAGCAGAATGACGGACTTTTGTTGAACAACAACACATGGCAAAGACACCGACCGAATTAAAGGGATGATCATTTCTGTCTATGAAAGTATTCCGCCTTGTTTTTCTTGAGAAAAATTCATTGTCAGGGATGATACGAAAGTCAAGGACTTACTCCAGTAGTCCCACAGGGTTTACTTGGGGATGGGAAAAGGCAGCCACGTCTGAAAGGGCATTCCAAAAACTGTAGGGGCATGTCTTAGACGTGAAACTCAAGTTACACCTCAAATTTATCTTGTAGGCCAGGGACAAACAAACTTATTTGACAACCCTTCAGTAACCACTTAAGGATTCATAACAAAGCCAGCAAATGCATGGACAACTAGACCGAGTACCGGTTTATCTACTACCAGAAACAACAATGATGACGACGACAACGGAATAAGCCATTTTAAAAAAAGGATTAAGGAAATGAAAGAAATGTGAAACAAAAGACTAAGAAAGTACTGTTTTGTCAGTGCATCCAAAAGTTAAAACTTTATCGCACACTGGATTAGAACTGCCAGGTACAACGGCAGCCGAGTCGCCTCCCCAGGAGAACTTTCCCTGATGTGACACTCAAGTGTTGCCCTTCGCGCTCCTTCTCTTCCCTTTCCCACACTCTGAATAAGGGACCAACAAACCGTGATGCTACCATGACGGAGTTCCCATCATAATGCGCGGCACGTTAGCAGTAATGATGTGATATACAGTCCCATTCCCTTCCCTTTCTCTCGATATGTGTACAGTATATACATATATCTACTGTGTGTATATGTATATGTATATATATATATATGTATATATATATATACACATATATATATAATATAAAAAATATATATATAATTTATATATATATGTCTGTATATATATATATATATATATATATATATATATATATATATATATATATATATATATATATATATATATATATACATATAGACAGTAATGGTAAGGGTACCGTTAACTCTAAACATCATACGAAGGATTTTTTCTATCTAGGTTACTTTGCCACGTTCATGTTTCTCCCCGTCGTTCATCAAAAGAAAATATTCTATGGAATTTGTATTTAGTTAGTAAGTATTATTCAATATAAGTTGAGAGACGGGTAGGGTAACAAACTTTCTCGGTGTATCCTAAACCCCTATAAGGAATTCCATTCCTTACAGCGCCAATAATTCAGCCGGTCTAGTTTTTGCTAGCTAATACGACACTAATTTCTTCTCAATACTTCCAAAAGGTGAAGTTAAAAATGACAGCGGTAGTTAAATGATAACTTACATTTTTGAACCTTTGCTGATAACATTTTTCAGGAACTAATAAAGATACGTTCTACATCTGTTGATGATCAACAGAAGACAGGAATGTTGGAAGGCAAAACAAATAGCTTTACAAATCGCAAGCACAGGATGAAGAGGTGAACAACCAAACAAAACTACGAACCCAGAATAATCTGCAAAAGAAAAAAAAACTCCCTCTTCTCCCAGAAAGCCATCGAGAAATGTTTCAGCCACAGAAGTGTCCTTTCTTCTGAGAAACTATATAATTCTCTATTAAAATGCAGCATAACACACTAATCCTTCATTAATCAAGTAACGTCCTCTCATCAAGTCAAACAAAAAACCTATTATAACTACCACGTTCTTTGCACTACCCTCTAAGGTACTCAACTGGCCTGTCTTCATCAACTGGCCTGTCTTGAAGACTATCTCATTGCCAATGTTAATTAATGTTGTTATTAACATACAGCCATGTCAAGATCTGCTTATTGCTGGTTTCAGCGCACTGCAAATCACATTATCTGTGAAAATGAATTTTACTTGGAAGACCTGAAATCCCCAAATATCACGAAATATTGCCACTACTGATAAGGAGGTCGCGATCGACAAAAAGTCCCTTTCAATGAATAAAAATACTCGAGTACCAGGATATGAGGATCTTATAGACAATATACCACGGCCACACTGTTTATGGCATTTCGACTTCGAAAATATCAGGATGCCTGATTACGATGCTACCTAGAAAGTTGGGCAATTTATGTCTTCCTTAAGCTATTTTCAAAGCTATTGTGCACTTCGATCTCATAGGTCTTGAGCTTAAACCTAAAATTGGAGTTTAAAACTAAGGCAACTTTCTTGATTCCAAGCTATTAAACCCATTATATATATATATATATATATATATATATATATATATATATATATATATATATATATATATATATATATATATATATATTTCAATATATAAACTTTGTTGACATAAATTCATAAATTATATTAAACCCATTATGTATATATATGTATGTATATATATTATATATATAATATTAATACGTAATAAAAAAGTATATATTTTAAACTCCAATATTTAAGCTATATACCTATAGACCAGAAGTATAAAATATATATATATATATATATATATATATACATACTATATATATATACACATATACATATATATACATATAATTTTTGGAGACTAAGTTTTAGTATATGTTTCTACGTCATATTTGAGCACTAGAGCCTGAATGCTGACACTGTATTTAAACTAACCCCCTTGTGCATCGCTTTTCTATAGCAAATTCTTTTAATTGTGTCACCAGATCTCACAGCCATCTAACTAAGTATACTGATTCTGGCCGTAACAATGATCAAACTTTCTTCTGTAAAGGTCTCAAAAGACGGAACAAAAAAGGAGTTTCCTCAAATATAGGAGAAAGGGGGAATGCTCGAGTTTCGGCAATAGGGTAAAGCCGGGATTAATGTACTTTCGGAAATGCAAATATATAAGGGTGCTGAATGCGAATGCATTTCTGACAACAGAAATTTGGGGTAAATACTTTAAAATGTTAAGGCAAGGAAAACGCAATGCATATCCACATACAACGCATAATGTGTTGAAGCAGATGTCCGGCAACGGCCAATATATAGTAAAGTCTGAATATAACATAAAAGGGACCTTGAGAAGACACACCAAACAGGAGAATCAGTTCGAGGATAGAAGATGGAATGATACTGATAGCAGCCTCTTAATTCCTGGGATTAGCTGACAGAACATGATACTCACATTGACGTAAGAGTCCATCAGTGCCATTCATTTGGTATAAACATAAACTAAAGTAAGCGAAGGTTAGGTCGGTCCATTTGGCTGTTGGTCGGAGTAATGCATCCAGTTAAGGTTACAGCAAAAGTTGAAGTCATGCAGGAAGTTTGGGAAGGAACAGAAGTTGGGGAAAAGACGCAAGTTAGAGAAAGGGCAACATAAAGGTGGAGTTTATGGGCAAACGAAGAGGTTTTCATATATGATGGGATGGCTGATGCCTCGCCTCAAAGTGATAACACTGCTTCTCGCAAGTAGTGAAAGCATTAGTAAAAGTGGAGGTCTTTCGGAAAATGCAAGAGAATGTGTACGATCAATATCAGAAAGAATAAGGGCAGGAAGATATGTTGATGGCATGAAGATAGCGTCACGAATGTCAGTAGGGATGATAGAAAATGTTAACAGCGGACTCTTGTAAATTTTTGGATATGGGGGCGGGGTTTGATTGGTGTATACTTTCAGAATAAGGGACACAGCCCCCCCGCTTCCTCACACACAAAAAAAGAGACAAACCAAACAGTGAGGTAAGACTGAAATATCATTTGTCTTAGGCGACAGCGATCGTAGAAAAAAGCGCGCGCTCACACACAAACACGCACGCGCAAGAGACGTTAAATGCGAAACAAGGGGACAAATAAACACTGAAATGGATACGAGTATGCTGCAGTCCGGTCATGCAGACTAATAAGAAGAGTGCATCACTGGAACGAGAGGTGCATGTCAGCATTCCAGGAACAAGAAGCCAGCAAAATATATATATATATATATATATATATATATATATATATATATATATATATATATATATATATATATATATATATATATATATATATATATATATATATATATATATATATATATTTTATAATAATAAAATAAAAAAAGGAAAGGGGCACTGATGAACTGACAGATACAACACAAAAGGCTTTAAAATCTGGAAATTGCTTGAGTTAACGTTAACGTAGATCGAAGAAAACCTCATTTTAACATGCTAATATTCACAAAGCTACTATTTATGCTAATGAGGTGGTTAGGAAACTTTTGTTCCAAGCATTCCTTCCTTTTTTTTAACAAACATCAAAACATATATACTGTATACATGTGTGAATATATATACATATATATATATGTATGTGTATATATATACACATATATGTATATTATATATATGTGTGTGTGTGTGTGTGTGTGGGGGAAAACACGACGTATGGCACTCACCTCGAAGGAGATTTCGTCGGAGGCCTGAGCGATGTACCTCTTGACGACATAGGCTGCAGCAACAGCGGGAGTGTTGATATCGGAGTCATCAGTGACGATTAAGCGATGGCCGCGGTTGTCAAGCTCCAGCCAATTGAGTACAGGTCCACAGGTGATTAATGACCCGGCAACCTCACTTAGGCGAGCCACATACTCTCCCAACAAGCCAGCCACGGCAGCCTGAAAAGCAATTGGAAAATGACACTGATTAAGAGATTCATAGGTGTATAAACTTAAGTCTACATTCTAAGCAGCATATAAGTAAAACCAAAGGAATTTACGAAGTACTAGTGTCTGTCTCTGTGAAGCTTCGACAACTCTAAGTAGGCGAGAACAAATATGTTGAAGAGATGGACAGAAAAGCAATTTGTGACATTTTTAGAGAAACAGTAATTAAAAGCGCATCTGCTTAACTTCTCATGAACCTTCGCTATGAAATAAATACTGATATATAACTGAAATTTTAGGACAGTGTTATCATCATTATTCAGATGAAACCTATTCATATAGCACAAGCCCACAGGGGCCATTGACTTGAAATTCAAGCTTCCAAAGAATATGGTATTCATTAGGAAGAGGAGGTAAAGGGAAATACATAAAGAGGAGATCACACTTATTAAATAATAAAAAATAAAAAAATTATATAAAAAATTAATATATAATAAAAATGTATTAAAATGCAAGGAGAATAGTATTAGGGTAGTAATGCATTGCAGTTTCGCTTGAAATTCTGAAGTTCCAATTGCATGACATCCCCTGGGAGGCTGTTCCACATTCCAACGGTGTGAGGAATAAAGGACCTCTGAAAATGAGAAGTTCGACAGCCAGGCACATTTACTGCATACTGGTGTCGCTGTTCAGCAAACCTGGTTGCTCTCAGCAGGTAAAGGGGATCACGGATCAATTGTAAATGTAGAAGGTCTCTGTTGAAATACAACTTACGAAAAAGTGACAAACAAGAGACCATCCGTCGATGGTCCAAGTCATAACTGCTACTGTTAGGAAACAGAAACCTACCACCACGAACAGCTTTATCTAACAGGGATAAATCTCTGGCAGAAGCAGACATCCACACACGTGTGATCAGTGCCTGATCATAAGTGGGAGATGATCCAAAATCTTTTAATTTCAAGAAAGGTGCATTCAGCAATCGTTTACTGTCATCATTCCAATAGAAAAGAAACGGGGAAATAACCTCAAAATTCAATCTCCCGAGCATTTTAGGACTACAGCACACCGGTTCAAGTAACGCTTAACCTTGAAACTTCACAGGTTGAGCTGAGGGCATTTCCCTCAAGCATCCCAATTACAAAGCAATCTAAAAGTATAATGTTATCTGACTTCTGAGCATTAAAGATACAGAAGAGAGACGGGACAAAGATGTGATCCTGCACACACACAGATACATACACACACACATATATATATATATATATGTGTATATATATATATATATATATATATATATATATATGTATATGTGCGTGTGTGTGTGTGTGTCTTGCGCGTGCGTACGTGTACAGTTAAAGCAGGTAGCAGATGATCACAAGATATTACAGTATGCGCAAAAACTTAAACAGATCAAACGAAGGCTCAGAGTAAACCTTAAACACCCACACCTAAGAACACGAACGTCGCCCCACGGAGGAGGAGGCTGCACCTTGCAGGTGAAGGAAGAGCGATCGTAAACGTAGCTAAAATGGACACAACATCGTCTGACTTCAACGGATCCCACAAATCACCGACATCCGCCGACACTCGTAAGTACACCTGCAAATGAAACCTGCACGACAACTTCCACATATGCCCTCTAACCACTACCCAAAACAATGTCCTCTCTCTCTCTCTCGTGAAGGCGACGCAAAGTATAAAGTTCTCACTGAATTATCATCATTTGAAAAGGAACTGAAAGGACCTGAAACGTCAATGATTTTCGCTTAATAAGGAACGTCCAAAATTGGCAACTCTACCAAGTGACAAAGTTATTTCACAATAAAATTACCATTCATTACGATCACTGACATTTTCCAACTATATATTCGAAAAAGCAGTCATGATTTCACTTAACTAGTTGATGGCTACCACGTCGAATGTTGGCCCCCCCCCCTCCCTCCTTCCACACCGTCATGAAGATGGCAACCATTTTGACGACGAACAGGACACTCATGTCTGCTTTTTTCTCTCTTCATGCTCTCCCCAACACCGCTGCAACCCTCAACAGTCCACTTACAACTAGGAAATATGAAATTCACTGCTGACGTCGGTAGAGGTATGCTCGATTTTGAGGAAATTCTCACAATCTTCCCTCCTTGTAAACCAACTTGTGAGCCGAACGCTGATCATTCAGTTTGTGAGCTTAACGCGCTGACATTTGAGAGAGAGAGAGAGAGAGAGAGAGAGAGAGAGAGAGAGAGAGAGAGACTAGACTAGACTATTAACATTTGTGGTCATAACGCACCTCATGCACCCCATATTAGAAAAGTAATCTAAATCTTTTGATGGTAACAACAGACATCGGACGAATAATACATTTACTCGGAGTGAAGAGACAGAGAGAGAGAGAGAGAGAGAGAGAGAGAGAGAGAGAGAGAGAGAGAGAGAGAGAGAGAGGGGGGGATTAGTTGTGAGTGAGAATGGTGGAGGGAGCTGGAGAAGGGGAAAGAATAAGGGCTTGGATAAGTTGGACCACCGACTGGGCTAGGTTAGGGGGCGGGGGTGGCGTGGGGTTGTGAGTGGAGTGCTTGAATAGTGAGTGGCCTCGTGAATGGATGTCTGGGCGGACCAAGAGGTGGCGAGTCTCTACAGAAGGAAAATGAGCGAGGAAATTAGAAGACAGTGGTGATACAGCACATACAAATGAAAGAGTAGAGTAGCAGGTCTATTGCCCAGGTGAAAGGATGACTCATTCTAAAATGACGTAAGGAAACAACGACGAAAAAGATAAAAAATAAATTTTGCAGCTCATGGTGACAAAATATGTACTTAAGGAAATTTCAATTTCAATAATCTACTTTTCTATAAATGCATTCCTTGATAAAAGGCGCGATATACGTACAGATATTTGTATGAATATCAAAACTACGAAATATCTAATATGGGACAAGTACAGTTGTTCTCGTCGTGGAAAGTTGAAGAAGGCCAATGCCATGGACCCGACGTCAGGGGCTTGTCCTTGTCCTATAGACAAGGATACAAATGTCACAGCTGGAGCCCACTCAGGGCGAACAACGGAAGCCCGATATACATGCCAAGTAATAATTATTATACTATTATTGGAGTTGCTAACAGCGATGCATGTATATCACTTCTACAAAAAGTATTTGCAATGTCCACCAGTAAGCATAATTAAAGGCAGGGTACAATTTGCAGTGTCAGCATGATACGGACTACTAAAATATAACTGCATAGCCTACAAAAATAAACAGATTTATATTAAAATCCCGTTGTGTTTTGGAAATATATATATTAAAAACGCTGAAATTCACTACAGTGTCAAAACCAACTGTCTCCCCTCTTCGGGTGATTACTATACAATAAAAGAAGGAAAGTTACAAATGTTAAGATTTATTTATTTATTCATTATAGATTTACTGACAGTAATATACATCAAATGGGGCGTATTAGCATGCTAATATACCCACCAACTAATAATACATTCTATTCGATATACATTAAATATTTTGTCCATACAAATAATTTGTTCCAGTAAAAGTGGGTTAACTTTTGAATGCCTCTAGGGCAACCACCATTATTCAGAAAATAACATACTTGATAGGTTACACTGTTAATTTGAGAATCTCTAAATTCTGATAATTCATTACATTCTAAATTTAACGTTGCATCGTATGCTTACGCGGCTCACCACATAGTTTACAAGATCTTCCTTCAAGATCGATATATTGTCAACAATACTTATAACCGAAACATAGTCTCATTGTGAAAGTGTTCACTTTAGACAAATCTTTACCTTGCACAGTATTTGTAATTTCTGAAACAAACAAATAGTGCCTCGTATCTGGACTGCCATCGTTTATGACTCCTTGAATTTCAGCCGTTTCCCATACACATCACTTAAGCTTCATTCCTTCCTTAATTCTATTCATACTCATAGTACTCGCTATGCCAATAAAATCTTTGTTTGTAGCTTCTTCGGCCAAGTTATCAGCCATTTCATTTAAATGAATACCTACATGCAAGGGTATCCAGAAAACGTTAACATAACCCTGCTCTTCTATCGCATATACTAATACTTTACTCATATTAATCAAATCACTGTCAACAGGACTTTACTATTGACAGCCAATAAAGCACTTTGACAATCAACAAAAACAAATACATCCTTTCTTTTATTGGCCACTGATTTCAACCCTTCATGTATTGCGTGTATTCCGCAGTAGTAGTAGATGTCTTATCCTCAATTCTTTTAGACAAAGCCACATCAACACACGTGTCACTCATAAAATTGTCGTTCAATAACTCGACAACCTACCTACACATCATTGACAGTACATGTGGATGGTGTTACATCTTGGCAAAGTACTAATTTTGGATAAACAACTGTTTTAACTCACAGATATTGCATTCCCTTATTCTAAAGTCTAAAGTACAAATATTAACATTTATTCTACGACATTACCATGGTTTTAATACACACAACTTTTTCCAAACTTCACACAATACTGTAAAATGTCATACTTCATTACTTCTTAAAATAACGACTACATTTAACACTGAAACCTCTATTACCTTAACATTCTCAACAGCCATCTTCAATGCCTTTTCACCTCTACTAATCATACGGAGAGCAGCTATGCTCGCCATCTCCTGGATACTCCTCATAGCTTTATTTTGCAAAATATCCAAGGGCCTCAGCTCCCTCTCAGAGTAATTTATCAGCACAGGCGCAGCATAGTCAGTAACTGAACGCACTGTGCTCATATAAAACATTCTCAAGACAAGAAACCCTGCAGTATTACCTCTATTAGCTAACACTTGCAATGGCCTTATTCTTGTCATACAAACATTCTTCAAGCGGTTAACTTCATCCATGGTCTTGTTAAAACCTATATATACATACCCAGGTATTTATAAGAATTAATTCGAAAACTTGACCATTCATCACAAAATCATTACCATTAACAGTCCGTGACTGAATTTTGCCTCCTTCATTTACCACCGATCCCCTATGCGTGCATAAATTCTGCAATTCTGCCAAAACCCTGGTCAAAACTGTTTCATTACCACACTGTACTAGGAATCATCAGCATAAATAATAACCTCAGTTCCCCTGGGAAAACTATGCCTCGTAATTTTATCCATAAGATATTAAAAAGAATGGGACCGAGTACACCACCTTGTGGAGTGCCTAATTCCATAAACTTTTCTTCAGACTCACATCCCTAATACCAAACCCTGGCACTCCTTCCAGTTAAGTAATTCTCTACCTCAATTGGGCACCCTTAATGCCTTTATTGACAAGTTCCTTCATAATAACGTCACTGTTAGCCCTATTAAAGGCTTTTAAAACCACAAATGACATCAGCATTACTTAAAGCTTTTACAACACAATCAGAAGTAATTTTCTCTTTTATGAAACCAAACATATTAGGTGACAACTGGTCCCCAATCAAAAAGTAGCCTATTAAGTATACCTAAGTCTCTCCATTAGTTTGCATAAGCAAGATGTGAGTGAAATAGGCCTACACTTCCCTTTACCTTTTAGTATAGGCACAATTAGAGGAACTTTCCACATGACGGGTAGTCTTTTCTTGTAAGAAAGATTAATCAGATCTAACAAAGGGCTATTCATCATAATTCAGCAATTGATCACTTCATTATGTAAGCCCACCCTCACCAGGGACAGTGGATTTACCTTTTATCATAGCACATGTAAATGACAAACAAGTCTCATCAGTGAAAGCTGCTTGTAATGCAACAAATCGACGTCTTTTACCTCGCCTATTTCTCAAGCAAGCCTGAACATTCTCTGGCAGACCACCGAAACTTGCAGCCCCAGCCCATTTTCTGATTAACACTAAGGCCTTACCCTTGGGATCAGGGTGAGCAAAAAATTTGCCCTTTTTCCCTCTGACTTCATTCCACACTTCTCCACTTTGTTTAGTAGAGGAAATAAATTATCCCAGTACTTCCCTCTTAGATTTTCCTTACCTCTGATGTACAATCTGCAATTTGCGTCGTTTCCCTGCACCGAGTAATCACCTGGATTTTTACTCCAGTTACTCTGAGCTTTTCGAAGCAACTTGTTCCAGCCCCGTATTACACGGTTTGCACACGTTAATTTCTTTAAAAGTTTGCTACAAAATTTGCATGGGAACATTTAAATTACCATCAATTACAATAAGCATATCATAAAATTTTTCATCATTACCATCACTATTGACAAGGTTCCTCGTTGGATGAGTCGGTAGAGTTGTGGGCTAGCACTCGCTAGGCCCGAGTTCGAGTCTCCGGCAGGCTAATGAAAAATAAGAGGAATTTATTTCTGGTGATAGAAATTCATTTCTCGCTATAATGTGGTTCGGATTCCACAATAAGTTGTAGGTCCCGTTGTTAAGTAACCAATTGGTTCTTAGACATGTAAAATAAGTCTAATCATTCGGGCCAGCCCTAGGAGAGCTGGTAATCAGCTCAGTGGTTTGGTAAAACTTAGGTATACTTAACTTTTTAACCACCAATGACACGTTTATAATTTTTATACCACTCAATAACCATCGTGAATTCAGCTTTTTTGTCTTTTCGTTTTCCATTACAAGATGTCTTTTCTATTCCTAAAGAAACTTCCATTGCAAAGTGGTCATTCACACGCCCACCAACAATAGATGCATCAGTTGTGTATTCAGACACATTAAAGAGTAAGGCACAATCAACTCTATCATCTCTCGTGTGTGTGGGTGCTCCGTTCCTCAACTCTACGTTCTCCAGTGAGTTAAGGATATTGTTCATCATAAAACCACTCCCATTTTGACTACCTCTGCTTCCTAAATGGTGATGACGGGCATTCAGGTCACCCAGTAATAAACAACACTCATCAAAAATACACAGGGGCAAATTCTCGAGGTCCAACTTACCTGAATGTACATAAACGTTTGTTACATAAAGCACACCATCCCTAAGATAGAACTTGACAAACACTCAGTGCCATCAAGTGTAGTAGCTACAGACAAATCAGCAGGAATAAGACTACGATAGTCGTCAAATCTCTCGTATTATTTGTATTATATATCGGTATTCAGTTCAAAACTTCGCTAGCCTGGTAGTTAAAAAACCAATGCTATTAATCCCTGTTTCTTGTAAAGTTATCGCATCTAAGTCATGGGGAGAACATAAGCATGGATATCTGTTGACCTTTTTTGGGGACCAATCACATTCAAAGATAGTGTTTTAAGAAAGTGTCTCCAGTTTCCCCAATTTCTTGCATAAACTTTTGAGCAAATGTAACTACATCCATTTTAAGACCGTCATTTGGCTGCTGCATATACTCCAGTACCGTATCTAACAAGGAGGCCATAGTAGTAACAAGGCTGTTATTAATTTTTTCTTCCACAGCGATTTACAATGCACTTTTATCATTTCGCCTAGAAAAGGAAATTCCTTGCTCATACGTATTTCTGATACTATTAAAAATGTTTATTAGAAATGTTTTGTAATTCATTACACTTCCTACATCAAGGAATTACCTTACCCTGGTTATCAATCCCATCACTGCATTTCGAAAAGTTTCGTATGTCAGCACCGCCACATACGCCAGTAGAAGTAGCTCTGTTATCATTGCAAACTCGTGATCTGTTCTTGCATACTCACAATAACCTTTTCAAGCTCCATGGTCTCCATACGAAGTGCCTGAATGACAATGTCATGTTTATCACAAATTTGGTCATAACTATCTTTGGTCTGATTGCTGACCATTTCAATTTGACTCCACCTTGCTAACCTTAATAAGATTGTCTCTGCAATCCCGTATATTTACACTTGGTGTAACATCCATATTCACCTCCCTGTTCCCTGAAGGTTGCTGCACCAAGTTCATAGTCTCCTTGCCTTTTATGCCCGGCCTCTTCTTACAAAGCCATTTATCTGCATTTGTTTTTTTCTAAACGTTCTTTTGACTCATGATTTTTGCTGCAGCACCTACTTCTAAAGCTTTTGTCACATTTCAATGCCAAATGACTCCATCTGCTACATTTGAAACACAATCGAGGATTTTCCTTTCTATACCCAATATGTACCCAATACGGGGAACAAAATATCTCTAGAACCTCTCCTTTTTTCACCTGAGGCTTCGCACTAGTTTGGCCATTTTGTTTAACCTAACGTCTCTAGGCCCAAACAACATGCAAATCTTCTGGATCTAGACACAATGGGTAATCAAACACAATCACCTTGGTGCATTTTTCGTCATCCCTTGGCTTATCTAGTACAACGTTTTCAAAACCGGTAGTTAAATAGTCAACTGCTATATCATCTTTGACAGTTACGTTTACCTTCCTTAAATAAGACCTCAAACTCTGGAAATTTCTTCTAAAGACTTACCGTCCACTGCATTTTGTTGTGATAATCCATGTCAAGTAAGTTTGGGAAAATGCAAACGTTTTCGATGGCCAGAAAAAAGGATCCACAGCCGAACTCCCTTGAAGATAGAGTTTTTCCGATGCTTTTTTTCAATAAAACGAGCTTCATTAACTTCATCATTATCACCACTTGATAATGACAAGTCCATTTCAGCGGCTCCTATGGCATCCTTCGAAGCCATGCCAGACAAAACTAAATGCAAATAATCTGGGGACGAGGTTGGGGTACGATCCTGCTTTCCGAACCCTCGACGTCTCAACTCAGTGCGGTGGTCGAAAGACAAGAGACAAATGTTAAGAAAGAGAAAGAGCAAAAAGAAAAAAAAATTAATAGCCATCTTCGGTCATTACCAAACTGCCACTCTATAAACTACTCTTGTTAAATATTCAACGACCTGACAGTCTGGTTGAGGTTAGCTGCTTGAACTACATTATAAGACAACAATCTGTCAAACTTATAGTTACCATCATTTTTAGCTTAAATTAGGGACTGCCCTAATGAGGGCAGCTTCAGCCGCTTTCCTTTTCTGAGATGGCTATTAATTTTTTTTCTCGCTCGTAACATTTGAAACTTTCCTTGTTTTAATGTATTATATTGTAATCCACCTGAAGAGGAGACCAGTTGGTCCTGAAAATGTAGTTAATTTTAGCCTTTTTAATATAAAATATATATTTCAAAACACAACGGGATTTTAATTTATTCTTACTGCACGGCAAGTGTGCGTGTTATACTTAAACAGTAGAGTTATTAATATAAAACAAAGTTTCACTGAAAATGTTTCACTAAAAGAGAAAAAATTCACAATGAGATCTAAGGAGCATCATTCAAACTACAAACATAACACTGGCTTCGGTCCCATTGTAAGTCACCAAAAGCATCACGAGTTTCTCTTTTTCTCCTTCCAATATTGTTTATTTTACACTCGTTTTTAGTTAATGCAGATTAAGGACAAAAAAATATTGAATAAAAAAATTAAACCAGACTACTGGCCGCTAATAAGCTTCCAATGTTCTTTTTGCAAATCCGAGCGACCACATACCGAATGCTTCACAGTTTCTTTACGCACAGGATGATGTCGGTAATGTTATCGTTTTAGGTAATTCTTACAATTTTAATTTGCTCGAAATACAGGTCTGTGAAATTATACTTTCACACAAGCATGCAAATACCCAAACACTCAATTTGCACATACAGTGCTTAAACATTTTAGACGCACATAAATGATATACAAATTGAAATAAAATAATCACCTAACAAAAATATAGCTATTCTTTCCTTAAAATAATTGGAAGTTCTTGTGATCAGTATTCATCTCGCGTACCTCCTTGAAACAACAGAGCATTTTCGATAACTAAAGCGTACCAAACGGCAATCAGTATCCCACATGAATATTTTATTACTAATGTACTGAGTATATAAAAAAATCTAATGCATTCTTTTAAACATTCCAAGGACATCCAAACGCCACCATCAACCTGAACAGGAGAGACATTATACTAAAAAAAAAAATCTACAATGAATAACAACATATCACAGTGCTATATCTCATATCACTTATCCTCTGACTTTCGTGAGATAAAACTAGGTAAAGATTCTCACAAATATGGCTAAGTATACGTGGGAATATATTCAGTAGAAGCATAGTATGATATGGCATAGAGCAGTGTTTCTCAACCCTTTCTGACCTCAGCACCCCTTGTGCTAAGGCTTCACAGCCCCGCACCCCTATATATCTGGGTACTGGGATCATTAAATATATATATATATATATATATATATATATATATAATTATATATATATATATAAAATAATAATAATAATATATATATACATTTATATATATAATTATTATATTATGAAAATAATTAATAATATAATAATAACTATTATTATTATTATCATATTTTGAATGCGAGGTAGTTTTCATTTTTCATTTGTTCTGCATTTCCAGCACCCCCAAAATTGATTCTAGCACCAACCCCCTGGCGGTGCTAGCACCCCAGGTTAAGAAACCCTGGCATAGAGGGAAGGGCAATGAATGTAAGAGCCCATGAGTACCTGTACTAAGATATGTAAGTAAATATGGCACTCCCCGTAAGGGTCAAGACCCCGGAACCCATCAAGGTTAGGCATGTCTGAAGCATCTACGGGCCATTTATCTCCTGGCTTTTAGTGCCACACCTTCCTTCCAATACTGGACGTTTTCCCAACTCCTCGTCAGTACGCCGGTAGTTGTAGAGCCTAATAAAACTATAATCTTAATCAGACAGTCAATCCTGACTACCTGCAAACTATAAGTCACCTTTAAATTTAGTTACTGTCCTTCGAAAAATAATAGAATCATAAATAACATTGTTTCATAATATATATATATATATATATATATTATATATATATATATATATATATATATATATATATATATATATATATATATATATATATATATGTATATATATATATATATATATATATATATATTATGAAACTCTGTTATTTGCGTTTATATATACATATACATAAAACACGTGACTGACTATGAACAATACAGACAACCTCAATCTCCAGTACTGAGAGAGAGAGAGAGAGAGAGAGAGAGAGAGAGAGAGAGAGAGAGAGAGAGAGAGAGAGAGAAGGCTTAAGACATTTTCATGGATCAATATGTACCCATGCAGACGCAGGAAAATGACCTCCGTATTGTTCAGTAGTAGAAATCATTTCAAGACTCACACACCACACACACCAAGTTCTGAGACTTCCTATGGAATAAACTGCTCCTGAGTAAAAATTTTCAATCAACATTCCTGGTTAATCAATGCTGTGTAGAAATCAGAAAATAAAATTTCCAAAACAATTATACCACACAACCAAAGGCTATTTTATGCAATATATATATATATATATATATATATATATATATATATATATATATATATATATATATATATATATATATACATATACATACACACACACACATAACGTGATGTATAAATACAAATGCACAACAGGGAAAAATGAAACTTGGGGCGCAAATCCTGACTTGGTTTGCCTTGAGTTTTCGAAGACATCTTATTTACAATATAGGCTACATGCTATGGTTACAGTTCAAACGAACATACTGGCGGTTGAAAAAAACAGTCCCGCCTGACAAGTAATTTAGAAGACAGGGAGACGCAATAAACTCACCGCCTGAGGCTAGAGCTCCATTTACAAGTCTTGTTTCCTATGCAGGTTGACTCACGGCTTGACCGTAGGCCAGGTAAACTGCTTTCTTAAAACCTATGCATTTTGCATATCTTGTTTGAAATAGTTGGATTAAGCTGATACATTCACTCCCTGGCTGATATTCATATTCTTACAGAACCTCTATCTAAAACATCTGGATTCTGTGGTATTTCGTTCCAGAATATTACTAGAATAACCTATCTTTTTAGCCCCTGTCCAGTTGATGACACGACTGTTTCCATTTACATGGAAGAAAATTGCATCTCTTATATATTTTTTTGTGCTGTTCCACTTTTCCAATGATTTTCCAGTTTGGCCAACTTAAAAATTGTGACATGACTTACATGGAATTTGTTTTACAAATCCTTTGTTATTGTCCGAGGAGTTCTTTACAAGTACTTGTTTCACTGTATTATAATGCTTATATGGTACATTAACTCCAAAGTTCTTAAGGATTGGGGAATACCTTTGAAACTGTTACTATATTAACGAAAAGAAGAATGATAAAAACATCCACACGACGAAAGCTGACAGATCTTGCGCAACAGTAATTTTAAATAAAAATGATCATTTAGAAAAATGAACAATCTTTTGAGAGATGAACAGACAGACAAAGAACTAAATAAAATTCCAGTGGATAGTGTGAATAGTGATCTTAATGAAAAGCTGAAGAATTACTAAAGGAGATGATAATTTAATAAAGGTACTGTGACCTCTCCACGGCTATCGTGTTTGCATGGAATAATAAATGGCAGAAGCCAAATTTTCCAGCCAGGCCAATAATTAGCTCCGTTGGTTCTGCTGTACAAAATTTAGCAAAAATACCTTAACCTGTTGGTCGGTACCATTTCTGATGCCTATATAAAGAAAAATGAAGACTTTTTCAATTGAATAATGTACAGTTATAATGTGGCGTCCTTTACTCAAAGGTACCCACTGATAATCTGTTAGAACTTTTATCTGATATCTTGAGAGAACAGACAGCAAGATATACCATTTTTGAAGAACACTTTAGGAGAACTTATTGAAATGTTTAAAAGAATGTCAATCTGAATTTAACGGGAAATTTCACTGACACAATTTTGGTATGGCTGCGGGTAACCCTTATGCCCAGTTTTAAACAATTTGTATACAGAACTCTTTGAACGCAGATTAGTAGACAAAATCATTCCACGCAATGTAATATGGTTCATATATGTTGACGACGCAAGTATTTGGCCAGGAAACAAAAATGTACATACTTTCATTCATACATTAAATGAATTGGTCACATCTATATAATTCACCACAAAAATGAAAAATGACGGTATCCTGCCCTTTTTGAATTTCTTACACAGAAGTAATACATGATTTAAAATGTGGAGTGTACAGAAGACCTAACATTTCTACCAATGTACACCTTTACCCTGGGTACGACAGTAACGTAAAGAAATCAGATTCACAGTCATGTCTTTAAGGGCATAACATATACGTAACTCATACTATATCCAGAATGGAATATACATATATACATACATACATATACACAGACAGGCAGACACACACACACACACACACACACACACACAC